>NC_057798.1:522744794-522770852 GCF_018294505.1 Triticum aestivum | reverse complement strand
TCTCACCATAACCTTCCTAACTTACTACCCCATTTCATATCATAACATAACAATTAAACAAAAGAGTATAACAGAGGCAAGTTAACCACTACCCATTAGAAACAACGTCATGATATAACATGACTCATGCAACAACCTTAGCACGCAAACTACAACGCACACGCTAAACAAGACATTAACACGAGAAACATGGCATGCTAGGAGTGGAAAGTTATATAAGGGCAATATCAAGTGACAATAATTAGGTTATGAACGAGAATATGCATCTAGACTCACTATAACATCGTTATACCAGTGCGTGAATAAGGGAGAATCATAGGATGTGTAGGGATGTTCAAGGAGGTTTTGCTTGCCTGGAATCCACGCTCGGTATATTCGCAGACCTTGCTCGTATCCCACATCAAATCCAAGTCCTATAAGCGAGGCCAAACCTTGCCGATGAACGTTATCATTACATACCTTCCATAATGTAATGCATATAGATTTCTCCAAAAATCAAGCACTGTAAACTTTGACCAAATATATTGAGTGAAATGGCAACATAAAAAGTATCAAATAAATACAACATAAAAATATGTCCCATCACCAGCAAAAAAAACAATGATATTATTTAATATTTCAAATGTAGCTATTGTTTTTGTATAAACCCGATCAATCTTATGTATTTTGATTTTCCCAAAAATTATGTAGGCACTACATTATGTCATGGAGTGTTTCTTCCTGCTAATCTCACATTCTGTTCACGTAGATTGTAATCCGCAAGATTTGTTTTTAATTATAGAGGAACATGTGACCGATCAAACCAAACCAAACCAAACGAAGCCACCACCTCCTTTATAAGAAAAGAAGCTTACGATTTCTCTGCCTCCCGTCGACGCCGTCGTCGACCCGCCTTGTCTCTAGTGGCCCTAGGGCATGGAGACACTATGGACCCTGATCCTTGTTGGCTGGACGTTTTTAGGTGTTTTCATGAGTTCGTTTAGAGCATCTCCAACAGCTGCCCAACACGTGATGCGCTAAAAAGTACTTTGCAGTGCGCCTATCGCCTAAAAAAGCGAGGCGGGCAGCGTTGGCTCCAGCAGCCGCGCTAAAATTTAGCGCGCGCGTAGCTTCAGCAACTGCGCTAAAATGTAGCGCGTGCTATCGCACGAACATTGCATACATATTTTTAATAAAAACGATACATAATAAAATTCATAGATAAAAACGATAAATAGATATTTTACATGGTTCCATAGCATAGATAGATAAAACTACGGTGCAACGACATGATAAACGACTAGATAGTGCAACTAGATAGTGCAAGTACAACCTACTCCCAGTCCTCCTCCTCCTCCTCCTCCTCCTCATCATCATCATCACCATCATCGCTGGTCTGGTCCGAGGTATCGCGCCACATGTACTCCCAACGAGGATCATTAGCCGTAAAGATCGACTCCCCACCTGCTTCAACGATATCGCACTGTGATATCGCCAGGGCCTTCCGCCGACGCCTGTCCAACCGCTCCGCGCGGCGCCTTGCCACCCTCTCTGCCCAACAGGTTTGCTCGTTGGCGACTTCCTCCGGATGGCGCCGGCGCCACTCTGCCATGCCTCACTCGTCCTCCTCGGGGATGAGGAGGCGGCGCTGCCGCCGAGTGTGCTCCGCACGGTCCTGGTCCGTGATAAGACGAGGCGGAGGGGCGACGTCCTGCGCCTACTCGCGCGTGTAGACGTCGCCGAAGTTCATCTGCGCGCGCGACCACTCTAGGCGCCACGCCACCGCGTCGTATGCGCAGGCGGCCTCGTGCGCAGTCTGGAAGGTGCCGAGGCCGAGCCGGACGTCGCCGGACCGGATCTCGGTGGAGAACCAGCCGTTGGGGCGCTAGCGGACACCGCGATAGCCCGATGCTCCTCGGCGGCGCAACGGCATGGTGGCGCATCGGTGGCAGGGCGCTGGAGCGGCGAGGAAGCAAAGGAAGCTACGAGGAAGCAGAGGAAGCGGGTGAGAGCGTGCGTGGCAGTGTGGATAGCCGTGTGGCGAGCGCTGCAATTTATAGGCGCGCCGGAAGTGGTGCACCAAATCTAGCTCGCGAGCTGCCGCTTTTCCTCCCGCGCGCAATCGTTTCCCGCGCGCGCTAGTTTCCCGCCACTGCTGGAGCGCGCGAAAACATCCCGCGTGCTAAAAAGCCAGTTTACCGCGCGCGCGTCTTTTGGCGTGGCTGTTGGAGATGCTCTTAGGGTATGTGTCTTGCTCAGGAAGACGAGGCGGTGGCGGCTCCCTGAAGATGAAATAAGGTTCTCCCCGCCTAGCCCCATTCCAGTGATGCATCTAGCATCGTCGGGGGGGCGTGTGAGGTGTGTCTCCGGGGTATCTCGTAGGCTTCCTTGCCAGTCTTCGGTGGATCTGTTTGGATCCAATCTTTGTTCGTCTTTGTTCTTATGTCTACATGTTGGATTCTTTCGATCCATACTTCTCTTCATCAACAACGATCAACTACGGTTGTTGGTTTGGTGCATTAGTTCTATGGGGCCTTAGCACGACGAACCCCCCTCTTCCCTGACTGTCTACTACAACATGTTTGGCCCAGCTCCTGTGAGGGAGGGACGATGACGACGGTGCGCCTTGGGCTCGCTTTAATACTTGTAATCGTCGCTAGGCGGTCTATGGACATATACGCAATTTTCGTTATTTCCTTATTGTTTTTAGTGATTGAATAGATTGAAAGTTTTCTCACATTTTTTTATAGCGGAACATAACGTGCTCATGACAAGCATATCAACATGTAGACTGTAATCCGTAAGATTTGTTTTGAATTATAGCGGAACAAAACGTCTAGCTTTCTTTTACATAATCACCTATTATTACTAGTACCATGTTATTACCTTGTATGCGCGCGTAAATGGATGTCGTAGTTTCAAGTAGTAGTACATGGGTAACCATTTTGTTTTCACAAAGTAAACCACGCACGTAGTTTCAAGCAAGTAGTACACCAGCTATTTGTCAAAAAAAGAGAGTAGTAAACCAGCTATCCCTAAAGAATTACTCGTAGTAGAGCAGTTACTGTAATCTCAGATTGCGTTTGGTTGAAACTGAGAAAAAGAAGAAAGCGTTTGGTTGTCTGCCCCAGGCCCTGATCCAAACTGTCACCCTAACTAACCATGGCCTGGCCTCGGCACTTGGCAGATCGCAAGGATGGCCAATGCGACACATGAGAGAGGCACCATGCCAGTTGGGGAGAACGATCAGGGATGGCCCAAACTAATTTGGGACCCCGGGGAAATAAAATAAATAGTTTTATACCAAAAAAATTATACTCGTTTGATATTTTTTATGTCATACGAAAATTTACGGACTATAATTTTACTTTTAGTTGGTATAGTCAACCACATAATTTAGTTGGTATAATTCATCATTCTTATTTATTAACAGTAGTAGTGTATTTCACTTATCCTTTTATTTAAGCTAAATTTATGTTAAGCGGTGTAACAAAAAATTACCTTGCAACAATTGTTTGTGACAATTACATGAATTATATAGTTCATACATACACATTTATATGTACACACATATGTTGTGTACATTTTAGTTTCATTAAAATATCATATTAGAGGTTTCTAAACAATAATGACTGACTACCTTGATAGTGATTGTTAGTATATTATTAGATGGACATACAAATAGAACCTTGTAGAGTCTAAATTGTACCATTTGCAAATGTGTTGCAAGTTATATTCGGCGATAAGTTCAACATATACATGATATTGAAATAACATCAATCACTGATGAACGTAATAATATCACCAATTCAACTATAAATATATCCAATTTGTTTATTTGGTATGCTCATCTAGAAGTTTGGCTTCATCTAGTGTATACAAGAGCTCATGCAGTTTTTAAAATAGAAGTTTTGTACGGATGAAATTTGGTTAACATAGATTTAAGTCCAACCTGCATGACATCTATAGGAGAGACTATTGGGCTAACTATGCTTATCCTCGCCTATCGGATTCGCTGTCACCTATCACATTGATTGTTACTATGATGTGACGTACATCTTAACTTAAGATTTGATTTTTTACATATACAATAATCTTTTGAACTTTATCGTTAATACTATAATGGTTACTATTATGTTTAGTATCTAGGGCCCTCCTTCTCTTGGGGCTAGGGTGGTCACCCTCTTTTCCCAGCCTATGGTCCGGTTTTGAGAACGATGAATCCGAACAACACAGACAGGCTCTCCATGTTGGGTTTTTTTCCGCCTCTTTGGTCCTATTTAGTTTGTTTTTGTTGCTGCCGCTGGTACTCTTGCTCTTGCATTTGGTGGTTATTTTCCTAGAGGAGGATGAGGAGCACCGAGACTCCCGAGTGATTTCTCTTCACCTATTCGATCCTATGTAGTTCGTTTTTGTTGTTGCCGCTGCTGCTTTTGCTCTAGCTTGCACTAGATATCTCGTTGATCCAATTGGTGCAGAGACCAACTCCAACCTTCAAGTTAAGCGAACTATGTGAAACTTAAAATGGAAGTTAAGTGAACTATTTGAAGAGACCAAGAATAGAGCAACCAATATAACCAGAAAATTAGGTGAATTGTCTGTGAAATAAAGTACATAAATAAAATAGAGTAACGTGGGATGTGAATGAAAGTTGTTGAAATCGATAGGATTAAGACATTCCCAGGGAGTCCGGATTCCCCAATAGTATCCGTCTACATGACCGATGCCTAAGCATAATCCTACGACGGATTCCTAAGCCATTTTGTATGTTTTTATTTGTGGGCGGAGCTGGTACATATATGTGCATACACGCAGCATCCCCGTATCACATATGCCACAACCATTCTTCCCCACTCCGGTTACCAAATGGTGATTAAGGGGAAAATGTCCCAGTGGACGCAGCCTAAAAGTGGTCTCTGTATACCCCTACTAGAACGATCCGGGACGAAGGTGTTGGGGAACGTAGCAGAAATTCAAAATTTTCCTACGAGTCACCAAGATCTATCCATGGAGAAACCAGCAACGAGGGGAAGGAGAGTGCATCTACATACCCTTGTAGATCGCTAAGGGAAGCGTTCAAGAGAACGGGGTTGAAGGAGTCGTACTCGTCGTGATCCAAATCACCGGAGATCCTAGTGCCGAACGGACGGCACCTCCGTGTTCAGCACACGTACAGCCCAGTGACGTCTCCCACGCCTTGATCCAACAAGGAGAGAGGGAGAGGTTGAGGAAGACTCCATCCAGCAGCAGCACAACGGCGTGGCGGTGGTGGAGGAGCGTGGCAATCCTGCAGGGCTTCGCCAAGCACCTGCGGGAGAGGAGGAGGTGTCACGGGAGGGAGGGAGGCGCCAGGGCTTCAGGTGCGGCTGCCCTCCCTCCCCTCCACTATATATATGGGCAAGGGAGAGGGGGAGGGCGCAGCCTTGCCCCTTCCTCCAAGGAAGGGGTGCAGCCAAGGGGGGAGGAGTGCCTCCCAAGTCAAGTGGAGGCCTCCCCCTTTAGGGTTTTCCCCTCCCATGCGCATGGGCCTTGGGGGGGCTGGTGCCCCTGGCCCATTAAGGCTAGGGCGCCCTCCTACAGCCCATGCTACTGTATTGGACGTGGTGGAACAATTTCCGGACCTCCGGACCCCTCCGGAATCCTCCGGAACCTTCTGGAAGCTTCCCGGTACAATACCGAAAAAACCCGAACTTTTTCCGGAACCCGAACAACAACTTTCCATATATAAATCTTTACCTCCGGACCATTCCGAAACTCCTCGTGACGTCCGGGATCTCATCCGGGACTCCGAACAACACTCGGTAACCACATACAAACTTCCTTTATAACCCTAGCGTCACCGAACCTTAAGTGTGTAGACCCTACGGGTTCGGGAACCATGCAGACATGACCGAGACGTTCTCCGGTCAATAACCAACAGCAGGATCTGGATACCCTTGTTGGCTCCCACATGTTCCACGATGATCTCATCGGATGAACCACGATGTCAAGGACTCAATCAATCCCGTATACAATTCCCTTTGTCTAGCGGTATTGTACTTGCCCGAGATTCGATCGTCGATATACCGATACCTTGTTCAATCTCGTTACCGGCAAGTCTCTTTACTCATTCCGTAACACATCATCCCGTGATCAACCCCTTGGTCACATTGTGCACATTATGATGATGTCCTACCGAGTGGGCCCAGAGATACCTCTCCGTTTACACGGAGTGACAAATCCCAGTCTCGATTCATGCCAACCCAACAGACACTTTCAGAGATACCTGTAGTGCACCTTTATAGCCACCCAGTTATGTTGTGACGTTTGGTACACCCAAAGCATTCCTATGGTATCCGGGAGTTGCACAATCTCATGGTCTAAGGAAGAGATACTTGACATTAGAAAAGCTTTAGCATACGAACTACGATCTTTGTGCTAGGCTTAGGATTGGGTCTTGTCCATCACATCATTCTCCTAATGATGTGATCCCGTTATCAACGACATCCAATGTCCATGGTCAGGAAACTGTAACCATCTGTTGATCAACGAGCTAGTTAACTAGAGGCTTACTAGGGACATGGTGTTGTCTATGTACCCACACATGTATCTGAGTTTCCTATCAATACAATTATAGCATGGGCAATAAACGATTATCATGAACAAGGAAATATAATAATAACTAATTTATTATTGCCTCTAGGTCATATTTCCAACAGTCTCCCACTTGCACTAGAGTCAATAATCTGTTGGGTTTCGTAGTAATTTCAAAAATTTTCCTACGCGCACACAGGATCATGTGATGCATAGCAACGAGAGGAGAGTGTTGTCTACGTACCCAACGCAGACCGACTGCGGAAGCGATGACACGATGTAGAGGAAGTAGTCGTACGTCTTCACGATCCAACCGATCAAGCACCGAAACTACGGCACCTCCGAGTTCGAGCACACGTTCAGCTCGATGACGATCCCCGGACTCCGATCCAGCAAAGTGTCGGGGAAGAGTTTCGTCAGCACGACGGCGTGGTGACGATCTTGATGAACTACAGCAGCAGGGCTTCGCCTAAACTCCGCTACAGTATTATCGAGGAATATGGTGGCAGGGGGCACCGCACACGGCTAAGGAATCGATCACGTGGATCAACTTGTGTCAACTTGTGTGTTTAGAGGTGCCCCTGCCTCCGTATATAAAGGAGTAGAGAGGGGGAGGCTGGCCGGCCATAGAGGGAGGCGCAGGAGAGTCCTACTCCCTCTGGGAGTAGGATTCCTCCCCCCAATCCTAGTCCAACTAGGATTCCTCGGAGGGGAAGGGAGAGAGGGGGGCCGGCCACCTTCTCCTAGTCCTAATAGGACTAGGGGAGGGGGAAGAGGCGCAGCCACCTTGGGCTGCCCCTTTCTCCTTTCCACTAAGACCCATGAAGGCCCATATGGCTCCCGGGGGGTTCCGGTAACCTCCCGGTAACCCGGTAAAATCCCGATTTCACCCGGAACACTTCCGATGTCCAAACATAGGCTTCCAATATATCAATCTTTACGTCTCGACCATTTCGAGACTCCTCGTCATGTCCGTGATCACATCCGGGACTCCGAACAACCTTCGGTACATCAAAATGCATAAACTCATAATATAACTGTCATCGTAACCTTAAGCGTGCGGACCCTATGGGTTCGAGAACAATGTAGACATGACCGAGACATGTCTCTGGTCAATAACCAATAGCGGGACCTGGATGCCCATATTGGCTCCTACATATTCTACGAAGATCTTTATCGGTCAGACCGCATAACAACATACGTTGTTCCCTTTGTCATCGGTATGTTACTTGCCCGAGATTCGATCGTCGGTATCCAATACCTAGTTCAATCTCGTTACTGGCAAGTCTCTTTACTCGTTCCGTAATACATCATCTCACAACTAACATATTAGTTGTAATGCTTGCAAGGCTTATGTGATGTGTATTACCGAGAGGGCCCAGAGATACCTCTCCGACAATCGGAGTGACAAATCCTAATCTCGAAATATGCCAACCCAACATCTACCTTTGGAGACACCTGTAATGCTCCTTTATAA
Source organism: Triticum aestivum (assembly GCF_018294505.1). Taxonomy (NCBI): domain Eukaryota; kingdom Viridiplantae; phylum Streptophyta; class Magnoliopsida; order Poales; family Poaceae; genus Triticum; species Triticum aestivum. Next base: position 522,762,823 of record NC_057798.1, on the reverse strand, counting down.
TCACCCAGTTACGTTGTGACGTTTGGTAGCACCCAAAGTGTTCCTCCGGCAAACGGGAGTTGCATAATCTCATAGTCATAGGAACATGTATAAGTCATGAAGAAAGCAATAGCAACATACTAAACGATCGGGTGCTAAGCTAATGGAATGGGTCATGTCAATCAGATCATTCTACTAATGATGTGACCTCGTTAATCAATCAACTCATTGTTCATGGTTAGGAAACATAACCATCTTTGATTAACGAGCTAGTCAAGTAGAGGCATACTAGTGACACTTTGTTTGTCTATGTATTCACACATGTATTATGTTTCCGGTTAATACAATTCTAGCATGAATAATAAACATTTATCATGATTATAAGGAAATAAATAATAACTTTATTATTGCCTCTAGGGCATATTTCCTTCAGTCTCCCACTTGCACTAGAGTCAATAATCTAGATTACACTATAATGAATCTAACACCCATGGAGCTTTGGTGCTGATCATGTTTTGCTCGTGGAAGAGGCTTAGTCAACGGGTCTGCAACATTCAGATCCGTATGTATCTTGCAAATCTCTATGTCTCCCACCTGGACTAGATCCCGGATGGAGTTGAAGCGTCTCTTGATGTGTTTGGTCCTTTTGTGAAATCTGGATTCCTTTGCCAAGGCAATTGCACCAGTATTGTCATAAAAGATTTTCATTGGACCCGATGCACTAGGTATGACACCTAGATCGGATATGAACTCCTTCATCCAGACTCCTTCATTTGCTGCTTCCGAAGCAGCTATGTATTCCGCTTCACATGTAGATCCCGCTACGACGCTTTGTTTAGAACTGCACCAACTGACAGCTCCACCGTTTAATGTAAACACGTATCAGGTTTGCGATTTAGAATCGTCCGGATCAGTGTCAAAGCTTGCATCAACGTAACCTTTTACGATGAGCTCTTTGTCACTTCCATATACGAGAAACATATCCTTAGTCCTTTTCAGGTATTTCAGGATGTTCTTGACCGCTGTCCAGTGATCCATTCCTGGATTACTTTGGTACCTCCCTGCTAAACTTATAGCAAGGCACACATCAGGTCTGGTACACAGCATTGCATACATGATAGAGCCTATGGCTGATGCATAGGGAACATCTTTCATATTCTCTCTATCTTCTGCAGTGGTCGGGCATTGAGTCTTACTCAATTTCACACCTTGTAACACAGGCAAGAACCCTTTCTTTGCTTGATCCATTTTGAATTTCTTCAAAATTTTGTCAAGGTATGTGCTTTGTGAAAGTCCAATTAAGCGTCTTGATCTGTCTCTATAGATCTTAATGCCTAATATGTAAGCAGCTTCACCGAGGTCTTTCATTGAAAAACTTTTATTCAAGTATCCCTTTATGCTATCTAGAAATTCTATATCATTTCCAATCAGTAATATGTCATCCACATATAATATCAGAAATGCTACAGAGCTCCCACTCACTTTCTTGTAAATACAGGCTTCTCCAAAAGTCTGTATAAAACCAAATGCTTTGATCACACTATCAAAACGTTTATTCCAACTCCGAGAGGCTTGCACCAGTCCATAAATGGATCGCTGGAGCTTGCACACTTTGTTAGCTCCCTTTGGATCGACAAAACCTTCTGGTTGCATCATATACAACTCTTCTTCCAGGAATCCATTCAGGAATGCAGTTTTGACATCCATTTGCCAAATTTCATAATCATAAAATGCGGCAATTGCTAACATGATTCGGACGGACTTAAGCATCGCTACGGGTGAGAAGGTCTCATCGTAGTCAATTCCTTGAACTTGCCGAAAACCTTTTGCGACAAGTCGAGCTTTGTAGACAGTAACATTACCATCAGCGTCAGTCTTCTTCTTAACAATCCATTTATTCTCAATTGCTTGCCGATCATCGGGCAAGTCAACCAAAGTCCATACTTTGTTCTCATACATGGATCCCATCTCAGATTTCATGGCTTCAAGCCACTTTGCGGAATCTGGGCTCACCATCGCTTCTTCATAGTTCGTAGGTTCATCATGATCTAGTAGCATGACCTCCAGAACAGGATTACCGTACCACTCTGGTGCGGATCTTACTCTGGTTGATCTACGAAGTTCAGTAGTATCTTGATCTGAAGTTTCATGATCATTATCATTGGCTTCCTCACTAACTGGTGTAGGTGTCACTGAAACAGTTTTCTGCGATGAACTACTTTCCAGTAAGGGAGCAGGTACAGTTACCTCGTCAAGTTCTACTTTCCTCCCACTCACTTCTTTCGAGAGAAACTCCTTCTCTAGAAATGATCCATTCTTAGCAACAAATGTTTTGCCTTCGGATCTGTGATAGAAGGTGTACCCAACAGTTTCCTTTGGGTATCCTATGAATACACATTTCTCCGATTTGGGTTCGAGCTTATCAGGTTGAAGCTTTTTCACATAAGCATCGCAGCCCCAAACTTTAAGAAACGACAACTTTGGTTTCTTGCCAAACCACAGTTCATAAGGCGTCGTCTCAACGGATTTTGATGGTGCCCTATTTAACGTGAATGCGGCCGTCTCTAAAGCATATCCCCAAAATGATAGCGGTAAATCTGTAAGAGACATCATAGATTGCACCATATCTAGTAAAGTACGATTACGACGTTCGGACACACCATTACGCTGTGGTGTTCCGGGTGGCGTGAGTTGCGAAACTATTCCACAGTTTTTCAAATGTACACCAAACTCGTAACTCAAATATTCTCCTCCACGATCAGATCGTAGAAACTTTATTTTCTTGTTACGATGATTTTCAACTTCACTCTGAAATTCTTTGAACTTTTCAAATGTTTCAGACTTATGTTTCATTAAGTAAATATACCCATATCTGCTTAAATCATCTGTGAAGGTGAGAAAATAACGATATCCGCCACGAGCCTCAATATTCATCGGGCCACATACATCGGTATGTATGATTTCCAACAAATCTGTTGCTCTCTCCATAGTACCGGAGAACGGTGTTTTAGTCATCTTGCCCATGAGGCACGGTTCGCAAGTACCAAGTGATTCATAATCAAGTGGTTCCAAAAGTCCATTAGTATGGAGTTTCTTCATGCGTTTTACACCGATATGACCTAAACGACAGTGCCACAAATAAGTTGCACTTTCATTATCAACTCTGCATCTTTTGGTTTCAACATTATGAATTTGTGTATTACTACTATCGAGAATAAGAATAGACCACTCTTCAAGGGTGCATGACCATAAAAGATATTACTCATATAAATAGAACAACCATTATTCTCTGATTTAAATGAATAACCGTCTCGCATTAAACAAGATCCAGATATAATGTTCATGCTCAACGCTGGCACCAAATAACAATTATTTAGGTCTAATATTAATCCCGAAGGTAGATGTAGAGGTAGCGTGCCGACCGCGATCACATCGACTTTGGAACCGTTTCCCACGCGCATCGTCACCTCGTCCTTTGCCAGTGCCCGCTTATTCTGTAGTCCCTGTTTCGAGTTGCAAATATTAGCAACAGAACCAGTATCAAATACCCAGGTGCTACTGCGAGCATTGGTAAGGTACACATCAATAACATGTATATCACATATACCTTTGTTCACCTTGCCATCCTTCTTATCCGCCAAATACTTGGGGCAGTTCCGCTTCCAGTGACCAGTCTGCTTGCAGTAGAAGCACTCAGTTTCAGGCTTAGGTCTAGACTTGGGTTTTTTCTCTTGAGCAACAACTTGCTTGCCGTTCTTTTTGAAGTTCCCCTTTTTCTTCCCTTTGCCCTTTTTCTTGAAACTAGTGGTCTTGTTAACCATCAACACTTGATGCTCCTTCTTGATTTCTACCTCCACAGCTTTCAGCATTGCGAAGAGCTCGGGAATAGTCTTGTTCATCCCTTGCATATTATAGTTCATCACGAAGCTCTTGTAGCTTGGTGGCAGTGATTGGAGAATTCTGTCAATGACGCAATCATCCGGAAGATTAACTCCCAATTGAATCAAGTGATTATTATACCCAGACATTTTGAGTATATGCTCACTGACAGAACTGTTCTCTTCCATCTTGCAGCTATAGAACTTTATTGGAGACTTCATATCTCTCAATCCGGGCATTTGCTTGAAATATTAACTTCAACTCCTGGAACATCTCATATGCTCCATGACGTTCAAAACGTCGTTGAAGTCCCGATTCTAAGCCGTAAAGCATGGCACACTGAACTATCGAGTAGTCATCAGCTTTGCTCTGCCAGACGTTCATAACATCTGGCGTTGCTCCAGCAGCAGGCCTGGCACCCAGCGGTGCTTCCAGGACGTAATTCTTCTGTGCAGCAATGAGGATAATCCTCAAGTTACGGACCCAGTCCGTGTAATTGCTACCATCATCTTTCAACTTTGCTTTCTCAAGGAACGCATTAAAATTTAACGGAACAACAGCACGAGCCATCTATCTACAATCAACATAAACAAGCAAGATACTATCAGGGACTAAGTTCATGATAAATTTTAAGTTCAATTAATCATATTATTAAAGAACTCCCACTTAGATAGACATCCCTCTAATCTTCTAAGTGATCACGTGATCCAAATCAACTAAACCATGTCCGATCATCACGTGAGATGGAGTAGTTTCATCGGTGAACATCATTATGTTGATCATATCTACTATATGATTCACGCTCGACCTTTCGGTCTCCGTGTTCCGAGGCCATATCTGCATATGCTAGGCTCGTCAAGTTTAACCTGAGTATTCTGCGTGCGCAACTGTTTTGCACCCGTTGTATTTGAACGTAGAGCCTATCACACCCGATCATCACGTGGTGTCTCAGCACGAAGAACTTTTGCAACGGTGCATACTCAGGGAGAACACTTCTTGATAATTTAGTGAGAGATCATCTTATAATGCTACCGTCAATCAAAGCAAGATAAGATGCATAAAAAGATAAACATCACATGCAATCAATATAAGTGATATGATATGGCCATCATCATCTTGTGCTTGTGATCTCCATCTCCGAAGCACCGTCATGATCACCATCGTCACCGGCGCGACACCTTGATCTCCATCGTAGCATCGTTGTCGTCTCGCCAATCTTATGCTTCCACGACTATCACTACCGTTTAGTAATAAAGTAAAGCATTACATCGCGATTGCATTGCATACAATAAAGCGACAACCATATGGCTCCTGCCAGTTGCCGATAACTTGGTTACAAAACATGATCATCTCATACAATTAAATTCAGCATCATGCCTTGACCATATCACATCACAACATGCCCTGCAAAAACAAGTTAGACGTCCTCTACTTTGTTGTTGCATGTTTTACGTGGCTGCTACGGGCTTAAGTAAGAACCAATCTCACCTACGCATCAAAACCACAACGATAGTTTGTCAAATAGACTCCGTTTTAACCTTCGCAAGGACCGGGCGTAGCCATACTTGGTTCAACTAAAGTTGGAGAGGCAGTCGCCCGCAAGCCATCTCTGTGCAAAGCACGTCGAGGGAACCGGTCTCGCGTAAGCGTACGCGTAAGGTTGGTCCGGGTCGTCTCGTCCAACAATACCGCTGAACCAAAATATGACATGTTGGTAGGCAGTATGACTTGTATCGTCCACAACTCACTTGTGTTCTACTCGTGCATATAACATCAACATCATTAACCTAGGCTCGGATGCCACTGTTGGGTTTCGTAGTAATTTCAAAAAATTTCCTACGCGCACACAGGATCATGTGATGCATAGCAACGAGAGGAGAGTGTTGTCTACGTACCCAACGCAGACCGACTGCGGAAGCGATGACACGACGTAGAGGAAGTAGTCGTACGTCTTCACGATCCAACCGATCAAGCACCGAAACTACGACACCTCCGAGTTCGAGCACACGTTCAGCTCGATGACGATCCCCGGACTCCGATCCAGCAAAGTGTCGGGGAAGAGTTTCGTCAGCACGACGGCGTGGTGACGATCTTGATGAACTACAGCAGCAGGGCTTCGCCTAAACTCCGCTACAGTATTATCGAGGAATATGGTGGCAGGGGGCACCGCACACGGCTAAGGAATCGATCACGTGGATCAACTTGTGTCAACTTGTGTGTTTAGAGGTGCCCCTGCCTCCGTATATAAAGGAGTAGAGAGGGGGAGGCTGGCCGGCCATAGAGGGAGGCGCAGGAGAGTCCTACTCCCTCTGGGAGTAGGATTCCTCCCCCCAATCCTAGTCCAACTAGGATTCCTCGGAGGGGAAGGGAGAGAGGGGGGCCGGCCACCTTCTCCTAGTCCTAATAGGACTAGGGGAGGGGGAAGAGGCGCAGCCACCTTGGGCTGCCCCTTTCTCCTTTCCACTAAGACCCATGAAGGCCCATATGGCTCCCGGGGGGTTCCGGTAACCTCCCGGTAACCCGGTAAAATCCCGATTTCACCCGGAACACTTCCGATGTCCAAACATAGGCTTCCAATATATCAATCTTTACGTCTCGACCATTTCGAGACTCCTCGTCATGTCCGTGATCACATCCAGGACTCCGAACAACCTTCGGTACATCAAAATGCATAAACTCATAATATAACTGTCATCGTAACCTTAAGCGTGCGGACCCTACGGGTTCGAGAACAATGTAGACATGACCGAGACATGTCTCTGGTCAATAACCAATAGCGGGACCTGGATGCCCATATTGGCTCCTACATATTCTACGAAGATCTTTATCGGTCAGACCGCATAACAACATACGTTGTTCCCTTTGTCATCGGTATGTTACTTGCCCGAGATTCGATCGTCGGTATCCAATACCTAGTTCAATCTCGTTACCGGCAAGTCTCTTTACTCGTTCCGTAATACATTATCTCACAACTAACATATTAGTTGTAATGCTTGCAAGGCTTATGTGATGTGTATTACCGAGAGGGCCCAGAGATACCTCTCCGACAATCGGAGTGACAAATCCTAATCTCGAAATACGCCAACCCAACATCGACCATTGGAGACACCTGTAGTACTCCTTTATAATCACCCATTTACGTTGTGACGTTTGGTAGTACCCAAAGTGTTCCTCCGGTAAACGGGAGTTGCATAATCTCATAGTCATAGGAACATGTATAAGTCATGAAGAAAGCAATAGCAACATACTAAACGATCAGGTGCTAAGCTAATGGAATGGGTCATGTCAATCAGATCATTCTACTAATGATGTGACCTCGTTAATCAAATAACAACTCATTGTTCATGGTTAGGAAACATAACCATCTTTGATTAACGAGCTAGTCAAGTAGAGGCATACTAGTGACACTTTGTTTGTCTATGTATTCACACATGTATTATGTTTCCGGAAAATACAATTCTAGCATGAATAATAAACATTTATCATGATTATAAGGAAATAAATAATAACTTTATTATTGCCTCTAGGGCATATTTCCTTCATAATCTAGTTCACATTGCCATGTGATTAACACTCACAGGTCACATCGCCATGTGACCAACATCCAAAGAGTTTACTAGTGTCACTAAACTAGTTCACATCATCATGTGATTAAGACTCAATGAGTTCTGGGGTTTGATCATGTTTTGCTTGTGAGAGAGGTTTTAGTCAATGGGTCTGCAGCATTCAGATCCGTATGTACTTTGCAAATCTCTATATTATAAATGTTGCTTCCATGCTCCACTTGGAGCTATTCCAAATGGTTGTTCCACTATACGTATTCGTTTTGCTACTCAGAGTCATTCGGATAGGTGTTAAAGCTTGCATCAACGTAACCCTTTACGCCGAACTCTTTATCACCTCCATAATCGAGAAACATATCCTTATTCCTCTAAGGACAATTTTGACCGCTGTCCAATGATCCATTCCTGGATCATTCTTGTACCCCTTGACTGATTCATGGCAAGGCACACTTCTGGTGCAGTACAAAGCATAGCATACTATAGAGCCTATGTCTCAAGCATAGGGGATGACCTTCGTCCTTTCTCTCTTTTCCGCTGTGGTCGAGCTTTAAGTCTTAACTTCGTACCTTACTACTCAGGCAAGAACTCCTTCTTTGACTGATCCATCTTGAACACCGTCAAGATCATGTCAAGGTATGTGCTCATTTGAAAGTACTATTGAGCGTTTTTGATCTATCCTCGTAGATCTTGATGCTCAATGTTCAAGTAGCTTAATCCAGGTTTTCTATTGAAAAACACCTTTCAAATAACCCTATATGCTTTCCAGAAATTCTACATCATTTCTGATCAACAATATGTCAAGAACATATACTCATCAGAAATTCTATAGTGCTCCCACTCACTTCTTTGGAAATACAAGTTTCTCATAAACTTTGTATAAACCCAAAATCTTTTGATCATATTATCAAAGTACATATTCCAACTCCGAAATGCTTACTCCAGTCCATGGAAGGATCGCTGGAGCTAGCATACCTTTTAGCATCCTTAGGATCGACAAAACCTTTCTGATTGTATCACATACAACCTTTCCTTACAAAACTGGTAAGGAAACTCGTTTTGACATCCATCTGCCAGATTTCATAAATGCAGCTAATGCTAACATGATTCCGACGGACTTAAGCATCGCTACGGATGAGAAGATCTCATCGTAGTCAACTCCTTGAACTTGTGAAAAACTCTTCGCCACAAGTCGAACTTCATAAATGGTGACATTACCGTCGACGTCCGTCTTCTTCTTAAAGATCCATTTATCTCAATGGCTTGCCGATCATCGGGCAAGTCCACCAAAGTCCATGCTTTGTTCTGATACATGGATCCTATCTCGGATTTCATGGTTTCTAACCATTTGTTGGAATATGGGCCCACCATCGCTTCTTCATAGCTCGTAGGTTCATTGTTGTCTAGCAACATGACCTTCAAGACAGGATCACCGTACCACTCCGAAGCAGTACGCGTCCTTGTCGTCCTACGAGGTACGGTAGTGACTTGATCCGAAGCTTCATGATCACTATCATAAGCTTCCACTTCAATTGGTGTAGGTGCCACAGGAACAACTTCCTGTGCCCTGCTACACACTGGTTGAAGTGATGATTCAATAACCTCATCAAGTCTCCACCATCCTCCCACTCAATTCTTTCGAGAGAAACTTTTCCTCGAGAAAGGACCCGTTTCTAGAAACAATTACTTTTGCTTCCAGATCTGAGATAGGAGGTATACCAACTGTTTTTGGGTGTCCTATGAAGATGCATTTTATCCGCTTTGGGTTCGAGCTTATCAACCTGAAACTTTTCCACATAAGCGTCGCAGCCCCAAACTTTTAAGAAACGACAACTTAGGTTTCTCCAAACCATAGTTCAGACGGTGTCGTCTCAACGGAATTACGTGGTACCCTATTAAAGTGAGTGCGGTTGTCTCTAATGCCTAACCCATGAATGATAGTGGTAATTCGATAAGAGACATCATGGTACGCACCATATCCAATAGGGTGCACCTATGATGTTCGGACACACCATCACACTATGGTGTTCCAGGCGGTATTAATTGTGAAATAATTTCCACAATGTCTTAATTGCGTGCCAAAGCTCATAACTCAGATACTCATTTCTATGATAATATCATAGACATTTTATCCTCTTGTCACAATGATCTTCAACTTCACTCTGAAATTACTTGAACTATTCAATAATTCAGACTTGTGTTTCATCAAGTAAATATACTCAGTATCTACTCAAATCATCCGTGAAGTAAGAACATAACGATATCCACTGCGTACCTCAGCACTCATTGGACTGCACACATCAAAATGTATTACTTCCAACAAGTTGCTTTCTTGTTCCATTTTACTGAAACCGAGGCTTTCAGTCATCTTGCCCATGTGGTATGATTTACATGTCTCAAGTGATTCAAAATCAAATGAGTCCAAACGGTCCATTTGCATGGAGTTTCTTCATGCATATACACTAATAGACATGGTTTGCATGTCTCAAACTTTTAAAAAACGAGTGAGTCCAAAGATCCATCAACATGGAGCTTCTTCATGCGTTTTATACCAATATGACTTACATGGCAGTGCCACAAGTAGGTGGTACTATCATTACTATCTTATATCTTTTGGCATGAACATGTGTATCACTACGATCGAGATTCAATAGACCATTCATTTTAGGTGCAAGACCATTGAAGGTATTATTCAAATAAACAGAGTAACCATTATTCTCCTTAAATGAATAACTGTATTGCGATAGACATAATCCAATCATGTCTATGCTCAATGCGAACACCAAATGACAATTATTCAGGTTTAATACTAATCTTGATGGTAGAGGGAGTGTGCGATGTTTGATCACATCAAACTTGGAAACACTTCCAACACATATCGTCAGCTCACCTTTAGCTAGTCTCCGTTTATTCCGTAGCTCTTTTATTTCGAGTTACTAACACTTAGCAACCGAACCGGTATCTTAATACCCTGGAGCCACTAGGAGTACTAGTAAAGTACACATTAACATAATGTATATCCAATATACTTCTATCGACCTTGCCAGCCTTCTCATCTACCAAGTATCTAGGGTAATTCTGCTCCAGTGGCTGTTCCCTTTATTACAGAAGCACTGAGTCTCGGGTTTGGTTTCAACCTTGGGTTTCTTAACTAGAGCAGCAGCTGATTTGCCGTTTTATGAAGTATCCCTTTATTACCCTTGCCCTTCTTGAAACTAGTGGTTTCACCAACCATCAACAATTGATGCTCCTTCTTGATTCCTACTTTCGCAGTGTCAAACATCGCGAATACTTCAAGGATCATCATATCTATCCCTGATATGTTATAGTTCATCACGAAGCTCTAGTAGCTTGGTGGCAATGACTTTGGAGAAACATCACTATCTCATCTGGAAGATAAGTCCCACTCGATTCAAGTGATTGTTGCGTTCAGACAATTTGAGCACAAGCTCAACGATTGAGCTTTCCTCCCTTAGTTTGCTGGCTAAGAAAATCGCCGGAGGTCTTATACCTCTTGACGTGGGCACGAGCCTAAAATCCCAATTTCAGCCCTCGAAACATCTCATATGTTCCACGACGTTTCAAAAACGTCTTTGGTGCCTCAACTCTAAACCGTTTAACTAAACTATCACGTAGTTATCAAAACGTGTATGTCCGATGTTCGCAACATTCACAGACGACGTTTGGGGTTGAGCACACTGAGCGGTGCATTAAGGACATAAACTTTCTACTGTCCGCATAATCGCTACTTTCAACTATGTTTTCTCTAGGAACATATCTAAACAGTGGAACTAAAAGCGCGAGCTTACGACATAATTTGCAAAGATCTTTTGACTATGTTCAGGATAATTAAGTTCATCTTATGAACTCCCACTCAGATAGACATCCCTCTAGTCATCTAAGTGATTACATGATCCGAGTCAACTAGGCCGTGTCCGATCATCACGTGAGACGGACTAGTCATCATCGGTGAACATCTTCATGTTGATCGTATCTACTATACGACTCATGCTCGACCTTTCGGTCTCTGTGTTCCGAGGCCATGTCTGTACATGCTAGGCTCGTCAAGTTAACCCTAAGTGTTTTGCATGTGTAAAACTGTCTTACACCCGTTTTATGTGAACGTAAGGATCTATCACACCCGATCATCACGTGGTGCTTCGAAACGACGAACTTTAGCAACGGTGCACAGTTAGGGGAGAACACTTCTTGAAATTGTTGTAAGGGATCTTCTTATTTACTACCGTCGTTCTAAGTAAACAAGATGCATAAACATAATAAACATCACATGCAATTATATAGTAGTGACATGATATGGCCAATATCATATAGCTCCATTGATCTCCATCTTCGGGGCTCCATGATCATCATCGTCACCGGCATGACACCATGATCTCCATCATCGTGTCTTCATGAAGTTGTCTCGCCAACTATTACTTCTACTACTATGGCTACCGGTTAGCAATAAAGTAAAGTAATTACATGGCGTTGTTTAATGACACGCAGGTCATACAATAAATTAAGACAACTCCTATGGCTCCTGCCGGTTGTCATACTCATCGACATGCAAGTCGTGATTCCTATTACTAGAACATGATCAATCTCATACATCACATATCATTCATCACATTCTTCTTGGCCATATCACATCACATAGCATACCCTGCAAAAACAAGTTAGACGTCCTCTAATTGTTGTTTGCATGTTTTACGTGGCTTCTATGGGTTTCTAGCAAGAACGTTTCTTACCTAGGCAAAACCACAACGTGATATGCCAATTGCTATTTACCCTTCATAAGGATCCTTTTCATCGAATCCGTTCCGACTAAAGTGGGAGAGACTGGCACCCGCTAGCCACCTTATGCACCAAGTGCATGTCAGTCGGTGGAACCTGTCTCACGTAAGTGTACGTGTAAGGTCGGTCCGGGCCGCTTCATCTCACAATACCGTCGAAACAAGATTGGACTAGTAACGGTAAGCCTATTGAACAACATCAACGCCCACAACTACTTTGTGTTCTACTCGTGCAAAGAATCTATGCAATAGACCTAGCTCATGATGCCACTGTTGGGGAACGTAGCAGAAATTCAAAATTTTCCTACGAGTCACCAAGATCTATCCATGGAGAAACCAGCAACGAGGGGAAGGAGAGTGCATATACATACCCTTGTAGATCGCTAAGCGGAAGCGTTCAAGAGAACGGGGTTGAAGGAGTCGTACTCGTCGTGATCCAAATCACCGGAGATCCTAGTGCCGAACAGACGGCACCTCCGCGTTCAACACACGTACAGCCCGGTGACGTCTCCCACGCCTTGATCCAGCAAGGAGAGAGGGAGAGGTTGAGGAAGACTCCATCCAGCAGCAACACAACGGCGTGGTGGTGGTGGAGGAGTGTGGCAATCCTGCAGGGCTTCGCCAAGCACCTGCGGGAGAGGAGGAGGTGTCACGGGAGGGAGGGAGGTGCCAGGGCTTCAGGTGCGGCTGCCCTCCCTCCCCTCCACTATATATATGGGCAAGGGAGAGGGGGAGGGCGCAGCCTTGCCCCTTCCTCCAAGGAAGGGATGCGGCCAAGGGGGGAGGAGTGCGTCCCAAGTCAAGTGGAGGCCTCCCCCTTTAGGGTTTTCCCCTCCCATGCGCATGGGCCTTGGGGGGGCTGGTGCCCCTGGCCCATTAAGGCTAGGGCGCCCCCTACAGCCCATGCTACTGTATTGGACGTGGTGGAACAATTTCCGAACCTCCGGACCCCTCCGGAATCCTCCGGAACCTTTTGGAAGCTTCCCGGTACAATACCGAAAAAACCCGAACTTTTTCCGGAACCCGAACAACAACTTTCCATATATAAATCTTTACCTCCGGACCATTCCGGAACTCCTCGTGACGTCCGGGATCTCATCCGGGACTCCGAACAACATTCGGTAACCACATACAAACTTCCTTTATAACCCTAGCGTCACCGAACCTTAAGTGTGTAGACCCTACGGGTTCGGGAACCATGCAGACATGACCGAGACGTTCTCCGGTCAATAACCAACAGCGGGATTTGGATACCCTTGTTGGCTCCCACATGTTCCACGATGATCTCATCGGATGAACCACGATGTCAAGGACTCAATCAATCCCGTATACAATTCCCTTTGTCTAGCGGTATTGTACTTGCCCGAGATTCCATCGTCGGTATACAGATACCTTGTTCAATCTCGTTACCGGCAAGTCTCTTTACTCGTTCCGTAACACATCATCCCGTGATCAACCCCTTGGTCACATTGTGCACATTATGATGATGTCCTACTGAGTGGGCCCAGAGATACCTCTCCGTTTACACGGAGTGACAAATCCCAGTCTCGATTCGTGCCAACCCAACAGACACTTTCAGAGATACCTGTAGTGCACCTTTATAGCCACCCAGTTACGTTGTGACGTTTGGTACACCCAAAGCATTCCTACGGTATCCGGGAGTTGCACAATCTCATGGTCTAAGGAAGAGATACTTGACATTAGAAAAGCTTTAGCATACGAACTACGATCTTTGTGCTAGGCTTAGGATTGGGTCTTGTCCATCACATCATTCTCCTAATGATGTGATCCCGTTATCAACGACATCCAATGTCCATGGTCAGGAAACTGTAACCATCTGTTGATCAACGAGCTAGTTAACTAGAGGCTTACTAGGGACATGGTGTTGTCTATGTACCCACACATGTATCTGAGTTTCCTATCAATACAATTATAGCATGGGTAATAAACGATTATCATGAACAAGGAAATATAATAATAACTAATTTATTATTGCCTCTAGGGCATATTTCCAACAGAAGGGAGATAGGCCGTGTCACTTACCTACCTCCGCAACAAGCCAGTTCGCCAACAGTAATAACCTTCCGTCCAAAATTGGCATATGTTCGATGGTCGACTTCACCCAACATCAAGAAGACTATTAACATGAACATACAAAGAGGATATCAAATTCCAATACCAAACAATCTATTACATACTAGTGTTCCTCCATATCCCTGAGAACTAGATGAATTACTCGCACATCAAGGGCATAAAGAAGATGAGATGAATTATGATGAACATGATGATATCACATAAAGTAACACAAGATTGAATCCACTCGAGCTATTGTATTTGAAATGGATAGTGACGATATGGTGATGGTGATGATGATGGTGAGGAGCCCCCTTGATGCAGCGTTGCAACGGCAAAGTCCTTGGATCGATTCCCCCTCCGGAGGTCCTTCAGAGGCTAGGGTTCTGCGTTTTGGATATGTTAATGGAAACTATGTGTGTCTGATCTCCAATCCGTCTTCGCGGGATGGAAATAGTTGACGAGGAAGAACCGCTAGCAGGTCATACCGCGCATATGCACGTGCACTCGTATGCTAGGTCGTCTTGCGCTCTGGACCAGCCGCGTAGGTCCCAATTGACTTCAATTCTTTTGCTAATTTATGGTAGGAGTTAATCACATTGAGTTACGTGATTCTACCATAATCCCTGTGTGTTCTTTAATAGTACTCTCTTTATTCCAACATATATTTCCTGGGAAAGCCGACAAGAAGCAACACGTGAACGCAGTAAAATTCCACAAAGCCTACCATGTAGGCTCAAAATAACCATCAAAATCATTTTACATTTTAGACTCATCAATTGGTGGGAGCTTGGGCCATCATTCTTCCTCTTTTCTGCCTTGAGATCTTCCACAAGTTGTGCTCTCTTTGATTTGCCATCCAATAGCACCAAACAATGGCCAAAACTGAATGGCTTCTTGTCCGTTTGTTGGTACATAGTGACCGACACCACTGTCTAGCAAACAATAAGTATAACAATGAGAATGCAACAAGAAAACAAGCAATTTAAATTATGACAAAATGAAGAAATTCAACTTAGGTAAGTTGACACCCCCATCCCACTTTGATGGTAGCCAAGCACTTGTGCATAGTAGCCGACGTACTTGTTCACTTCCCTTGAATGACCCCATTGATGTTGGAGAGATGCTACACCGACAATAGGATGCGGCTCGATACATTAGTTGTGTTCAGTGCTATTGGATCTTCTCCCAGGAACCGCTAGGGATCAGACTACTGATCCCTAGCCTCCCGTCAGACCACTCCCTGGCCGTTAGATGTGAATATGCATGGATGATGGATGAAGCAGCGTTGCATGCTTCCCACCCCCACAAGGAAGTTTCCAAAACAGAAAACAATTAATGCGGATTTTCCAAAACAGAATCGCTATAGTTTGAGTGCTTCCGAAAATCACTCACAGTTGCTGATTTTTAGGTAACTGATTTTGGATTTGAAGAAAACAAATCAAATCTGGTAGTTGTTTTTCCTGTGAATCATCAAATCTGGCAGCTTGCTTCCTTACGATACGCATTGGTCCTTTAGTTTTAGGAAACAAATCAAATCGGGCAGCTTGCTTCCTTATATGAAGCAAAATTTGCGTCAGGTGCAGCTAATACGTGCATCCATCCTTGTTTGTAATATTGTCTATCAGTTCGCTTCCTTTACAAGAAATTAATTTTTGCTTCGTTCATTGGAGAATTTGCTTGTGGTAAAATAAATCTGCTTCAATTTATTTATGTCCTTTTTAATGTGATATTTCGTTTCAGAAGCATCACTATCTTGCTTCTATAAACAAGAGAATTGGTTTAAACCTGCTTCCATCAAAAAGGAAATATTCCAGATGTTTGAGAAGCATCACAATCTTGCGTCCATCAACTAGAGATTTGCTTTCAACCAAAAATTATATTGCTTCCACCAAAGAGAAAGATATTTCCAATCACAATTACACACGGTTCTAATTCAAATTAAGGATTTGTTTGCAAAGAAAGAAAAAAACGCTACTGTCAAATGGAGAGTATGCTTCAAGACAAAGTCAAATTGCTTCCATGCGTCAAATTTCGCTAATTCAAATGTGACCTAGCCATCATGTGATGCAGGGTGTTATCCACGGTGCCAACAGGTATAAGCTGAGGTGCCCTTGCCCAAGTGCTTCGATCTTCATTGCTTTGTATACACTGATAACTCGGACTTCTCAGCCATGGGGGTCTTTGTGTCGATTCGACTCATCGTCTCTGAAGTAGACGCATCCAGCCTCGATCCCCTAGCTCCTCCTTGTCGGCATAGAAACATATGTGAGAATTCACAAGGAAGAAAGCATGGCTAACATAAAATAAATGATTTGATGCTATTACGCACTAAAATAATATTATTTTGATATGATAAATCTACACGCTTGGCAGGCAAGATTTGGGTGCCCAAATTTAATGTTCACTTAACATTGTTCTGTTGTGGCACTACATGTCTACAGGAGAAGCATATAGTAAAAATCAACGAAGCATGATTAACAAGAAACCACTAATTTCGTGCTATTCAACCGGTTGTTATTCACTAATTGAAGCATACTCTATGGACCGAAGAAGCATATGTATTAAAGTAAAAACCAAGGAAGCATGATTCACAAGAAGCATATGTATTACAGTAAAAATCAAGGAAGCATGTTAAGAAGAGGCCACTAATTTCGTGCTATTCAGCCGGTTGTTATTTACTAATTGAAGAAACTCTATGGATCGAAGAAGCATATGTATTCATCCGCAAAAAAAGAAGAAGCATATGTATTACAGTATAGAAGCCCAATGGATAAGAAGCATGAAAATAGTGCTCTTGATACATAAGCAGTACTTTGAAGCATGGATATTTGAAAGAAAAAAGAGCAATATATGCACAATCCAAATACATGTATATTCTTGATGATTTGGTGATCAACTACATATTGTAGAGAACATAATCAGCCCCCGAGAACTGAATAAAGCAACATACGCACATAGAGATATCAAACAATATAAGATGAAGGCATGTGAATATTATGAGGTTGGATCTTTTTGTGTAACCACAATACAAACTGAACCTATTATAAACCATTATAATAGGAAGGCATGGAAGCAATTTTCTAGACGACGGTAGCAAAATGAGTGCAATGTAGAAGCACATAGGTATGAAGCTAGGAAATAATGCATAGGGTGCATTACTCGTGTTTGGTGGAAGCATGGAAATTTGAAAAATAAAACAAGAAAAGATTTGCTGCCACTATGGATACATATATTTGGAAGCCTGTATACAGGAAGCAATGCAAGAAATCAGCTGTTGCAATCAGTTGTTGGATGAAATAACAATGAGTAATCAGCTGTTGAATGAAATACAAACAGAATTGCGTTGCAAAAATTACAAATCATCAAATCAGGGGCGATCGACGCAGTGCAGTACCTTAGATCTCTAGATGTACCGGTCGGTGATTCTCCGGCAGCCGATCCAGCCGATTTATAACCTGCCGAAGCACAAATCGCAGTTGAGCATGGGAAGCTCGACCCCTTTATGCCAGGATGGCGCACCTCCTATCTCGCGAGGGGGTCACATGGGTGGAGAGGAGGATGCGGTGGTCGTGCTGCTCAAAGACAAGGAGAGATGGAGGAGCAGGGGCGACCGGTGAGCATGTTGTGCTACTGGAGGAAGAGGAGAGGGAATCTGCGAGATGCAAGATGGGGTGGGGTGCGCGCTCGGGCTGGAGGAACAGCTCGGGTCGTTGCGTCCGGATTGGAATCTGGAGAGATTAGG
>NC_057798.1:522734053-522744613 GCF_018294505.1 Triticum aestivum | reverse complement strand
CGTTGTGAGGGTTAATTACCTTCCTGCCGATTTCCTTTTTCTTTATTTACATATAAGCACAGCTCCTGAGCGTCAGATGTGAGTTAGATCGACGGCGTGCGGCTGGACTGATGCTGGTGTCTTATCAGGCTATAGAAAGGAAGTGTTTCCCATACTTATTCCCTTTTCTCCTACAATATAGTTGCTCACCGGGCCAATTCTGATTCATGAAAGCTAGCATTTACTCCAAAGCGAAGAATATGTGGTTCAACACACTTCCAATTTTTTTAAACACAGTTCCAGTTTCCCGTTTCATGCACATGCATATGTGCTAGTAAAAAACGAAAGGCAAGGACTGCGTTTTTTCTCCAAGAAGGAATTAGCGATAAGTTCTTACAGGATCTCTAACTAATCCCTATAATTTAAAGCAGTATATGGACTTTTATCGTTTACCTCCTCAAGCTTCTACTTTTTTCTGCGGTTCCTAACCAATCCCTCAAATTTAACTCCTTCAAACAAATTAACACAAATTCATGCAAATTTGATTTAAACTAGTTCATCAGACTTGGTTGGAACTCCGTTCAAACTAGTAGCATAAACTGCATTACATAAATCTAAACAAAATCTAAACTAAAATTGCATAAATTTAAACGAAGATACAAAAAAATATAGTCCTTCGCTACCAGGTTGGGCTCCAAGTCCGAAGTCAACGCCAGTAGATAGCCCGCCCATGGATGCGTCGAGGATCGACGGGCCCGTCGGGTGAGGGAGAGGGCGCTACAAACAGCGGAGGCTGAGCCGCATGCCGCCTCGGACATGACCGAGGATGCCCTCCGAGCTTGCAGTCTCATGAAGCGGCAAGCCCGAACGGCGCATGCGTACGGAAAGGAGCAAAACCGAGCAGTCTCTGCCCTCGCCGGACTGCCCCTGAGAATCAAACAACTTCGACAGTGAGCTGATCCAGCTCGATCCATATTGCGTCTCCGACTGCTCCTTTCGCGAAGAAGACGACAAGGACAAGGGCAAAGACAAAGGTCGTCATCAGTGAATTTTCTCCATGGCTCATAACTTAGTACAACATGCCAATTTTTGATAGTCCTATGACACATAGAACTACACATGTTATTTTAATGTTGCACGCCACTGTATGAATTTTTAGAATCTGCTAATGAGGTACCGTGGACACATACATTTGAGGGATGACCGATTACTGTCGGCGGATGTGTTCGATCGAGTCCGCGGGAAGTTTAGGGGGCGATTTGCTAGTCGGGCTGCAGATACTCTAATGCTGTAACTAGGAATCAAGTCAAGCCAGGAGGATCAGATTTCCGGTCAAAGCTGTGCAGTCCATTTTATGACCCATGCATCGATGCTTTCATTATTGATTCCTAATCTCGCAGTTCATTTTTTGTGGAAGATCCAATATTACAACCAATGCATCGGTGCTTTCATTATTGATTCCTATGCGCGCTGGTAGTGTCTGGCGCCCACTGATCGGAGACGAGGAGGAGGTGGTCGCCGTCCCTGACGAGTCTCACGTCGTCGATCTCGGCGCCGTCGCTCGTTATTACCCTCGTCGCCGCGAACCCGAATCTGTTCCCCCCGAGCTCGAGCAGCTGCAGCATCGTCTCCGGCACGAACACGAGCAGCCTCCTCTCGCCCCGCCCCTGTTCAGGGCACGAGATGGTCACCCGGACGTGCGAGCTGATCGGATTCCACTCGTGGCGATGGTGGAAGCTCGTACCGCCGCCGCCGTCGAGTCGGTTTCCGTGGAACGACGAGGAGATGAGTCAGATGACGCCGAAGAGGGAGTTCCGGAAGCTGGCCATCCGCTGCGGCGTGCTGCGCGCCGACGAGGAGTTTGACTGGCGGCCCACCCGGTTCGGCGACGGCGACGACGAGGACGACCCAACGCTACCGATTGGCGGCAGGACTCTTGCCGACGGCGCGTTCCTGAACCTCGCGACCTGCGGAGCCACTGGCGGGACGGCAACGCCCTCTCTCGGCGTGTTGGCCGAGAGAGCTTTGCATGTACGGTGCTAGGAGAATCCTGCGAGCTGCCTGCCTGCTAGCTTCGGAAGCTAGCTTTGCACTCACGGTGAATTTGTTCTAGCGATTCAAAAAACCAACACGTGGGCCGAGCCATTGCATCGCGACCGACGACGGGGGTGGCGGCGGTGGCGGTGCGAGGGGATGCAACGCCGCAGCTGAAGCCATCAGATCGAGTTGCGGACGCGGTGCCTCGTGGTCGCTCCGACGTGATGAACGGCGTGAGGTCTTCTAGAAATGCAAGAGAGAGGATGAAGAAGAGGGTTGACATTTGGGTCCTACTTGTAATAACGGTCAAAGTTAACGGTTAACCTGACGTGTGGGCTAACTTATTAACGGTTTAAACTAGTCAAATCAGGTAGTTGTCAGACTTGGCAGTTTTTTCCAAATAAATTGGTCGTAGAGTGGTAGTTTTTTGCTAGGGTTCCTAAAATGATAGTTTTTCGTCAGCGTTGGTCGAATTGTGGTAGTTCTGTTAAATACTCATCCTGCCCGTTGGCAATTTTGATGCCGTTAATGGACACAACACTGAGATAGTTGTCAGACTTGGCAGTTTTTTGCACATAAATTGGTCGTAGAGTGGTAGTTTTCTGCTAGGTTCCTAAAATGGTAGTTTTTCGTCAGCGTTGGTCGAATTGTGGTAGTTTTCTGTTAAATACTCATCCTGCCCGTTGGCAATTTTGATGCCGTTAATGGACACAACACTGATTTGTAATCTAGTTTTTGTATTTGGGGAGGACCCAAATATATATCAATCTCACAAACTTTAATCTTTAAGTATTTGTATTGCCGATGATACCAGCTTTGCAAAACTACACATTACAGAGAAAAAAACTTAAACAATTTACAAGTGAGTGCCTGGGAGGGACATCAAGGATATGGTCAATCAATAATTTCGACTGGTTCATCGCGTACAGACATCGGTCGTGCGTAGAACAGGATAGTGTTGATAGGGGACGACCTCCCTTCATTAATTTCCTTTCGTATCAAGTTTCTCTCTGTCCTGGTCTGGGGATATGTCGTCGATGGACAAAATATGCAATCAGCAATCATGGCAGAAATCATCATGAAGAGATATTTCTTCCAAATTCACAGCCACTTCCATGATCCTTGTAATGTACCCCATGAATATCTTCTCGGGTCGAAAACCATAGATTGTGAGCACGGCCAAGTTATATCGCTTGAAATCAGATGGTTCCCACTCGATAAATGTTTTCTTGCAAACTAGACGTTCCCTTAGCATCTCATCCTCCAATGGGTTGCACTGGTGGTTCGATACCTGTGGACAAGAGAGGCATGGCAAATCATTTACATAGCACAGTTCGTAATGTAGCTAATTAAGGCAAGGGAGGAAAGGTTTCAGCTTCGGCAAACAAATTATCTCATGTTATTGCACCTCAATCGTCGAGCTCCTCCAATAGAGGTGCGGCCTCTAGCAGGAAGAATGTCCACGTGATGCCGCATTCTTCAGGAATCTTCTGGAGATTCAGAATCCTCAAGTTGCTTAGTCGAGGAGCCAGTTGCCTCGGGCCCTCCGGCTGAATCCAGAGCTGCACACGACGGAAAGAAGATGAAATACAACGTGTTGCTCTTGTTGAAAAGTATGCATGCATGTAGTAGTAGTGGTAGTGTTCTTACCCTCTCGGAGTCGAAGCCCATCCACAGTTCACGGACGGTAGCATTCTCGTCAAGTAATTCGCTCAACCTTAGTATCTTGTAGTCACTGGTGCAGTTAGTAGCGAGTACTAGAGTCCGAAACCGCGGGACGTGGCCAAACAAGAGTGGATCTCGTGAAGGAAGCCAGCACTCACAGGTCAGCTTCACCAGCTCCGGGAGCCACCTCAGTTGGATGGTGCCACAGGTCACGAGCTTCAGCACCGCGATCCGCGGGTGTTGGACGACCAGGGCCGTGTCGCGGCCTGAATCGCAGTTGAGCAGAGAGAGGCTTTTCAGCCTGCCGCAGGTGCCGAGCAGGTTGTTGATGTCCGGCTGCCCCAGCTTAACGCTCTCCACGTGCAGCGTCGTGAGGCCGGCGAACGCGCGGGGGCATGCGTCCAGGCAGGACAGGAAGCGCGCAGCGTGGCCGGCGAGGTCCTCGTCCGTGCACCGGGTGTCGATCTTCTCGCCCAGGATCACGAATGTCGCCTTGCCGATGCTGCAGCCGCGCGCCATGGCGTCGTCGACGGCGCGGACGATGCCCATGGTCTCGTCTCCCAGGTAGAATCGCAGGTAGAGGACGCGGACGGCCTGCCGCTGGTCCCTGCGTGCCAACAGGCTCCTTGCTGCTTCTGCCACGGACAGGTTGGTCCGAGCCTTCTTGGACAGAGCGGACTTGGAGCCGTCGTCTTTAAGCTTGTGGCGCTTAACGTCTAAGGTGATGCGACTGATCGCGAGAGGGAGATGCCTCCACCGTCTGCTTAAGATGCTGCTTCTTGCGGCGCCTCGTACGTCGAGACGATCTAGAACGGACAGAAGAATATCATCCGGCAGCTTACTAAGCCTGTCTTCCTGCTGCTCCACTTCCTGCATGGATGAATTCATTGATGGACACAAAGGAACATTCGTTACTTTGTTTTTGAGAAAAATCCTCTGATCTATTAATAATATGCAATAGCAGTACAAATGTCATCAAAAGCACCAAAAACTACAACAAGTCCGTGAACACAACGATTGGAAGCACTTGAGCCATGCAAAGTCGTTGTGCTAAGACCCCGAAAGACAGCGCATCAGAATAGTCACGATCACCGACTGTGTGAAGCATAGATCGGAAGAGCCATTATTTCTATATAAACACACCAACAAAAACAAGGGCTGGCAGAATCCAAATGGTTCCGCCAGAGACAAACACCGATCGGATTCACACAGATCCGAGAAGACTAGTGTCAACCAAATTCAGGAAGATCCATCAAAAACACAACTCCCCACGTCAGAACGGGAATAAACGAAGAATACATTATTCTAAAATCGGGAACACTGCCACCGCCTCGCATTCTCAACCATGACACTAAAACAACCTAAAGCAAAGACAGATAACCTATTTTTTTTCTTAGAGAAGCGGCTAGCGCTCGGCTTTAAATTAATAAAACCCTTACAGCCAAGCCTAATTGGTTTGATGCTAACATTTGGCAAAATGAAAGTTAATAAAAGTTGACAAATTTTTATGAGATTGGCAAATAGTTAATAGCCAACCAATCAGAAGCCAATATTTGACAACATGCCAACTTTTTGCATCGAATCAATTATGCTGAAAATCTCACCAGTCGGCGAGGGGCCAAGGGCTGCGGCCGCTGCACCTCCGAGGCCCAAGGGCCAATGAAGGGAGGCAAACCAGCTCCGGCGCAGGCGAGGGGGCGAAAACCCCGATCTCCTCCCGGGATCACCTTTTGAGGAAGGAAACCATTCATGTTACAGTTGACTACGTTTAACAAGGAATGACAAAATTTTCAGAAAAAGCACCGATCCACTATGAAACTTGGAAGCATTATCTCACAGAAGGGCTTGAAACTTCTAAACTTAGAGCAAAACAGAAGAAAGCTGATGTGATTACCAGTTGGATAATTCAGAAGCTTTAATTTTTTTCATGTTTCCCAAAACTGCTGTACGTTGATGCTCTTAGGCTGTTTTTTAGCCTTGTATTTGTACTTTATTTATTTTTTATTATAGAAAATACCATAGAACGATTGTTCTACAGTTTCGGCTTAAAAAAAGAGAAGACTACGTTTAACCCGAAGAATCTCCGTTCGCGATTGTATGCGGACTGAAAAAGTTGAGAGACGTACCAGGATGCACCCTGCGTTACTGGCCGCCGCCATGGATGCTCTCAGCTTACAAGCTAGGCCGTTCAGCGTTCAGCGAAACGCAGCGATAAATACGAGCAGCACCGGAACCTAGGGCAAAAAAAACGTGCGGCCCTCCGAGCAGCGTTCAGGACAAGCGCGACCCCGACTACAACACGATGTGTTTTGTTGACGTATCCTAGCACAAGTAGTTTAGCCATCGAACCAGAACTGTTTATATAGATTTTTTTTTGGACGCTGCTAGCGAACAGATCGTTCCTGCGTTCCACTGAAAACACACGCGCGCGCGTGCACACACACCAGCGAACCATCTCCCTCTCTGCGAAAGAGAAAACCATGTTTGCCGCATTCTGCATTATCGACCTATCACACCTTCGATGGTACATGGCCGGCTTAGAGCATCTTCAACAGACGGTGGTAGCGCGGCGCGTTAAATTTCTTTTGCAGCGTTAAAACAGCGTTTTAGCACGAGTGGGAGGGGGGTTGTTTTTTCAGGCGTTGCAAAATTTAGCTGGAGCTTTTCCAGGCACAAAATACCTAGCGCGCTGGAGCTGGCGCACCAAATATCCAGCGTGTGATGCAGTTTCCCCAGCACGCTAAATCTTGTTTACCGCATTGTCACGCCCAATATACGACCCTATCCAAAAGGAACTCGAAGGTCCCACCAAGGATAGACCCGCATATTGGAACGCTTTTGCAAGGTGGATATCATTACATCAACATTACATAATAGATGGGATACATACAATAGGCATACAATGCCTCATGAATACAACATCACAATACATCAGAGCACCCTCCAACTACGGATGAATCATAAACAGAAAACTCAAACAATATCCACCCTGCTAGCCCAGGCTGCCGAACTGGAACCTATCCCCTGATCGAAGAAGAAGCAGAAGAAGAACTCAAGCAAGCAAACATCGCTCTCGCGTCATGATCATCGGGTAAACCTGTACCTGCAACTGTTGTTGTAGTAATCTGTGAGCCACGAGGACTCAGCAATCCCATTACCATGGGTATCAAGACTAGCAAAGCTTAATAGGAAAGGAAGAGGTAAAGTGGTGAGGTTGCAGCAGCGACTAAGCAAGTATGGTGGCTAACCAACGCAAATAAGAGCGAGAAGAGAACAAGCGGAACGGTCGTCAACTAGTAATGATCAAGAGGTGATCCTGAACACCTACTTACGTCAAACATAACCCAGAAACCGTGTTCACTTCCCGGACTCCGCCGAGAAGAGACCATCACGGCTACACATGCGGTTGATGCGTTTTAAATTCGGATCAGGTGTCAAGTTATCTACAACCAGATATTAACAAATTCCCATCTGCCAATAACCGCAGGCACGGCTTTCGAAAGATTATACCCTGCAGGGGTGTCCCAACTTAGCCCATGATAAGCTCTCGCGATCAACGAAGGAATAGACCTTCTCTCAGGAAGACCCGATAAGACTCAGAATCCCGGTTTACAAGACATTTCGACAATGGTAAAACAAGACCAGCAAAGCCGCCCGATGCGCCGACAATCCCGATAGGAGCTGCACATATCTCGTTCTCAGGGCAACACCGGATGAGACATCCTACGAGTAAAACCAAACCTCGAGTTTTCCCGAGGGGGCCCCGCAGTCTACTCGGTTCGAACCAACACGTAGACAAGCACTGGCCCGGGGGGGCTAAAATAAAGATGACCCTCGAGAGAGCGACTCCCAAGGGAAAAGTAGGTGGTGGTGAGGCAAAAGGTAAAACCAAGGTTGGGCCTTACTGGAGAAGTTTTATTCAAAGCAAACTGTCAAGGGGGTCCCATAAATCACCCGACCGCGTAAGGAACGCAAAATCCGGGAACATAACACCGATATGACGGAAACTAGGGCGGCAAGAGTGGAACAAAACACCAGGCAAAAGGCCGAGTCTTCCACCCTTTTCCAAGTATATAGATGCATTAATAATATCAGAGATATTGTGATATCCCAACCAAAATCCTGTCCACCATGGAGCAATCTTCAACTTCACCTGCAACTAGCAACGCTATAAGAAGGGCTGAGCAAAGCGGTAACATAGCCAAACAACGGTTTGCATAGGAGAGGTGTCAAAGATTAGAGGTTCATGGCAATATGGGATGGCTTGATGTACAAGTGATAGGTAGCGCAGCATAGCAATAGAACGAAACAACTAGCATAGCAATGATAGTAGTGATATCCAGGGTAGCGGTCATCTTGTCTGAAATCCCGCAAGGAAGAAGAACGAGTCCATGAAAAAGACGAACGGATGAAGCCGTACCAATCGTAGACGAACGAATCCTCACGATCGCAACGAAACAGGAACTAACAAGAAGAAGCACACAACATAGTAAACACACCATACATGAACAAGGCATGATGCACAACAAGCATGATGCATGACAAGGCTATATGAAGCTACTCATGGCAAGGGACGATGCAAAGAAGAGCAACACATCACATCAAGTTTAAATGAGGCCGGGAACAACATATAACAATTCCGGTAAGTCCTCATATGCAAATTTCGAAATTGGTCCAGAACCGAATAAACCTTATGTTCAAGTTGTTAAACAGCAAGTTAAGATGCACCAAGATGATCTACACGAGATTCTAGTGAAGTTACATATAAAGTTCATTTAGTTCGGAGCTGCGGCCTAGAAGATATGAGCAAAACAAGTTAAACATGGCATTGATGCAAAAATGCACCCAAACATCATGCAAACATCTTAAAACAAGGATGCAACATGATAACATGAAACTACATGCAAAATCAAGCAAGTTTCATATAGAGCACACTCAAAACGGAGCAACGGTGCAACACATACACTCTATACAAGTCATAACAACAATCTGTCCATAACAGCAACTAGGCATATTGCAAGCATCAAAATAACATGCTACAACATCTCAACATAAGAACAAAAGGCATGGGCATGATGTACAGGTAAAGCATAACAAAACATGAACACTGAGCTAACTCCAGAAAAGACTAGAACATACTCAAACAGACATGATAAGATTGCAAATAATAACAGTTTCAGACTTTGCAGAAAATAACATCAGGTTGCAATATTCAGAGCTATCAAACAACATGCTACAGGAACTTATCATGGCAAACAAAGGCATGGCATGAATCTACTGAACCCATAGATCAAAAGTTCCTTACTGACCATGAGCCAAAAAAGATCAGAAGATATGATGGCACCCATGTAAACATGGCAAGTTATATTACAGATTCATACATGGCAGGAACAATAATAAGTAGGCATGTTAGTGAGTTTGAACCACTCACTACAGAGCAATACATGGCATGGCAAGGCAACCAACAGTAATAAGACATGTTTATAAAGCTAAGCATGACAAGAGCAAGTTCATAAGGTGCATGGATCACTAACAATAAGCATGGAAGCAACTGAACTTAATGTTAACAGGCTGACAGCAACATTATGAAGCAACTTTAGAGCAAGATTACAACAAGATACATCAAGCTATAAATGTAACCAGGGGCATGAATGGATAGAGCATGACATGTAGAACAAAACATGTTTAGTGATCATCTCCAGATTATGCATAGAATGATTAGTAGCAACATGTTTATATAGCATCACGAAATAACAGATTCAGCCTAGCAAAACAACAACATTATGAACCCCACTTAACAAGCTCGATTCACTCACCACAAGTCATTGCATGACAAGATAAGCATAGCATCATCAAGAAGACATGTTTATGTAACCAACCAAGGCAAGAACAAGTCCATAGCATGCAAGGATCAACTACAGCAAGCTTGGCCAAATTGAATAACACGTAAACAATCTGCCAGGAAACATTTTGAAGCAAAAGTAGAGCACCAAAATGACATGTTAGACTACTCCATAATTGCAAACAAGGGCATGAATGGATAGTCAATAACCATATGTTCAAAACACCCTTACTGAAGTATCTCAAAATATGCATTGGATCTCTCTGTAGCATCAAGTTTACATGGCATAAAAATAACAGCAAAACAGGGACTGAAATCAGCAACAACAAGTACCCTACTTAGCAAGCTTGATGCACTCAGCACACAAATCATAAAAATACATGGGTAGCACCTCTGGAAAGATGGCATGGCATAGATCAAAACACATGAAGACATCAACCTCATAGGATGCACACATCAATCATGGCAAAAATGACAAATGAGCAAGTTATAACAGTTTCAGCAGATTAACATCACTTAGCACTCTTCTAACGATGATTCAGGCATCAAGATGAGCTCAAATGAATATGATACAATGGAATGAAATGATGTACTCGTCGAGACGAACAATTTGACATATTACACGCACGAAACGGAGCTACGGATGCAGAGATACAACATGTCAAACATGGCATGATTATGCAAAATGACTTTGGGACTTGGGCAAATTTCAGAGGGGGGGGGAAGTCAACCTCTCGGCACGGATTTCGAGGACGCCGGGGAGGTCGCCGGAGTTGCGGGCTGCGGCGGTCGGAGATGAGGGGGCCGGCGAGGGAGGCACCGGATCTGGACGTGGGGGCGCGGGATCCGGAGGAGGCGCGGTGAGGCCGGCGGTGGAGGGCGCGGGCGGCGGCCGGGCGCGGGCGGAGGCGGCAGCGCCATGCTCCGGCGAGCTCCATGGCGGCGCCGACCATGGAGGTCGGGCTCACCTCCGGCGCCGAGGAACGGGGCGCGTGGCGCGCGCGGAGGCGACGGTGACCGGCGGCGCGGCCGGGACG
>NC_057798.1:522731433-522733550 GCF_018294505.1 Triticum aestivum | reverse complement strand
GACGTGGCCGGCGGACATGTCCGGCGCGGATGGACATGTCTGGCGGCGCGAGGAGGACGAAGCTAGGGTTTCATCTGCGATTTGGACGGGGGAGGCACATATATATAGGTAGAGGGAGCTAGGAGAGTCCAAATGAGGTGCGGTTTTCGCCCACACGATCGTGATCGAACGACCGAGAGCATGGAGGGGAGTTAGATGAGTTTTGGGCCACTTTGGAAGGGGTGTTGGGCTGCAACAAAAGAGGGCTTTTGCGGTTACCCGGTTAACCGTTGGAGTACCGAACGACCTTCAAATGGCACGAAACTTGGCAGGCGGTCTATCGGTGCTATACCAATGCCACTTGGCAAGCCTCGGGCCATTCCGAGAAAGTTTAACACCTGCACAAGAAAAGAGATAAGAAGGGGACGCCGGGTGACATAGGAGTGCCGGATTGCAAAACGGACAACGGGGAAAAGGCTCGGATGCAAGAAACGAACACGAATGCAAAATAAAATGCACATGATGACATGACAATATGCAACGCGCAAGCAGATGACATGGCAACGACGGCGAATAACTGGCAGACACCTGGCGCATCGAATCCGGGGCGTTACACGCATGCCGGATTATAGCGCGACTGTTGAAGCGCTACTTTCGATTGCGCGCGCTATATAGCCGTTTTATCCAGCGCGCGACTTATTTAGCGCATCTATTGGAGATGCTCTTAGTTAACTCCTTTTTTTTCGTGCGAGCATTCTCTGGTTTTGGGAACCTTCTGGATGGTTCCTGACCAGTTTCGGAAACCTTCCAGAAGGTTCCTGAACCAGTTTTCTGGTTTTGTTTTTCATTTTCCTCCTTCTTCTCTTTTTTAGTTTTTGTTTCTTTTTTATGTTTATTTGTTTTCTATTCCTCTTTATCTTCTTTTTTACAATTTTTTAAAAAATCAAAATATTTAAGATTTGTTTCTTTTTCGGAAAAATGTGTTCGTAGTTTGAAATAATTGTTTGAAGTTTAAAAAAAAAATGTTCTGGTTTTCAAAATTTTGTTTGCGTATACAGAAAATGTTCATGTTTCCAATTTTTTTTGGAATTTTCAAAATCTGTTCTCAAAATTGAAAGTAGTTTGTGCTTTCAAAAATTGTTTCTGTCAGAAATTTGTTCCCATTTTGAAATTATGTTCACAAATTCAGAAAATGTTTACATTTTGGAAAATAGTTTGGGAATTTCATAATTTGTTCAGCATTTCAGAAAAAATTAAAAATTGTTCATAAGTTCAAAGAATTGCTCAACTTTTGGAAAATTGTTCGTGATTGTTTTAAAAAGTGTTAAGTGTGATATTGTATTTAGTTCTTTAAGTGTTGCGTTGCATAGTTTCCTCCACAGTTCGTTCGACCCGCGTAATATCTCCTACCCTTGCGGCTAGGGTTTACTTCCTCCTAGGCGATCGTGGTCGCCTCTGAGTTCGCCATCGCCTCCATCCGGCTTGGCTGGGTCTTGCCCTCCCCGACCGGTCCTCCTCTCCACGACTGGATGGCATCCCCATCGGATGCTCATTCCGCCACTAGCGGCGGCGGCGCGGCGGCTGCTAAACAAGACCTTGGCGATATCTTCAATCAACTGGATCTCAATGACGATAACTTTGATGATGTCGAGATTGATGAGGAAGATCCAGAGATCAATGAAAGCGTCAGGTGGCTTGCCCTAGCGAGGGTACACACTGAAAAAAAATTCAGTCAATCAGCATTCTATAAGGATATGCGTGCGGCTTGGAATCCAGCGCAAAGGGTACGGTTCCGACCGGTTGGACCGAATTTGTTCGTCGTCCAAGCATCTTTCTTGGGGGACTGGGAACGTATGATGAGGCAAGGGCCCTGGTTGTTCAGTAACTGGGCTGTTTTGATGTGTCCATATGATGGGTTCAGTAAAACAGAGGAAATCGACATTGTTCATATGTCGATCTGGCTACAGATCCACAAGTTGCCAGATGGATTCTGCAAGCAATCGATAGTGGCAAAACTTCTAAAAGATTCTGGAGAAATTCTGGACATGCGGCTTGATGGAAACACCTGGGGTGATTATGTGCGGGTGAGAGTTAAGCATGATGTTCGACGCCCCCTCACAAAATATGTGAGCATAGTC
>NC_057798.1:522639767-522674504 GCF_018294505.1 Triticum aestivum | reverse complement strand
TCTCTCTCTCTCTCTCTCTCTCGTGTTCTTGATTTGGAACGATCTTGATGTATCGCGAGCTTTGCTATTATAGTTGGATCTTATGATGTTTCTTCCCCTCTACTCTCTTGTAATGGATTGAGTTTTCCCTTTGAAGTTATCTTATCGGATTGAGTCTTTAAGGATTTGAGAACACTTGATGTATGTCTTGCCTGGGATACCCATTGTGACAATGGGGTATTCTATTGATCCACTTGATGTATGTTTTGGTGATCAACTTGCGGGTTCCATGACCTTGGGAATCTATGCATAGGGGTTGGCACACGTTTTTGTCTTGACTCTCTGGTAGAAACTTTGGGGCACTCTTTGAAGTTCTTTTGTGTTGGTTTGAATAGATGAATCTGAGATTGTGTGATGCATATCATATAATCAAACCCACAGATACTTGAGGTGACATTGGAGTATCTAGGTGACATTAGGGTTTTGGTTGATGTGTGTCTTAAGGTGTTATTTTACTACAAACTATAGGCTTGTTTGTGACACTTATAGAAATAGCCCAATGGATTGATCGGAAAGAATAACTTTGAGGTGGTTTCGTACCCTACAATAATCTCTTTGTTTGTTCTTCGCTATTAGTGACTTTGGAGTGACTCTTTGTTGCACGTTGAGGGATTGTTATATGATCTAATTATGTTATCATTGTTGAGAGAACTTGCACTAGTGAAAGTATGAACCCTAGGCCTTGTTTCGAAGCATTGCAATACCGTTTTTGCTCACTTTTACCACTTGTTACCTTGCTGTTTTTATAATTTCAGATTACAAAAACCTATATCTATCATCCATATTGCACTTGTATCACCATCTCTTCGCTGAACTAGTGCACATATACATTGTATTGGGTGTGTTGGGGACACAAGAGACTCTTTGTTATTTGGTTGCAGGGTTGTTTGAGAGAGACCATCTTCATCCTACGCCTCCCACGGATCGATAAACCTTAGGTCATCCACTTGAGAGAAATTTGCTACTATCCTACAAATATCTGCACTTGGAGGCCCAACAACGTCTACAAGAAGAAGGTTGCGTAGTAGACATCAAGCTCTTTTCTGGCGCCGTTGCCGGGGAGGTTAGTGCTTGAAGGTATATCTTTAGGTATTGCAATTAATCTTTTAGTTTCTTGTTTTATCACTAGTTTAGTTTATAAAAAGAAAACTTCAAAAAATTTAATTGAGGGTGCCTCATATGCTTTATCTTTTTAATGTCTTTCGTGAAAATGATGGAAAGGAAAATTGTGCCAAAGTGTTAGAAGAAGAATGCATTAAAATGTTTGGCACTAAATCTTTGAATGACGAGCAGGGTTGCAATGTTGTTAGTATGAATTCTTGGAATATCCATAGTACTAATGATGATTGCACTAGTCATGATGAAAATGTCTCTTATAAGCATGTCAAATTTTGTGGAGTGCATAGAGTTTGCAGGTACACACCAAATAGGGAAGATAGATTTTGCAAGAGGCATAAGTATTTAGAAACTAAATGGTTTCAAGAGAGGCTAGATGTTTGTGCTGAAAATTTAAAATTTCTTTGCCATCCTTGTGAACTTTGCAATAAACGTGATCATTTAAATCTCCAACGCAAATTGTTTCATGATCAAATCGTGTCCAAAAATTGTGATGACTTGATTTCCCTTGTGCATCATAATGAACTTAGTTTGCTCGTGGATTATGAAGAAATGAAATGTATAACTAAGTATATTCCAGAATTTGTCCTTGATAAAATTCTTGATTTTGATCTAGAGGAAATTTATATGTATTGTGCGGTGAATTGCATTGAAAATCCTTATATTGTCAATTACATAAAGACAAGAAAACAAATAGAAGATGAAGAGGATACTAATGAAAGGGCAGAGATTTCCCAATATCCTCCTATTCTTTCTTATGATGAATCAGGTAACGAGGAGGAGTTTTCTATTCAACCAATCTCATTAATAAGGAGCTCCAAAAAAAGGACTAAACCCACACATAATGCGGAGAAGAAAAAGAAAAGACGGAGAAGCAAAGGTAAAAAGGTATCCCTCCCAAATGATGTTGATCCTACTACTCATTGTGATGATGATAATTGCTATACTATTGGTACTATCCATAATATTAATGATGAGAGTGATTATGCTTATGATATGCAAAGGCCCAAGCTTGGGGATGCTATGTTTAATGAGAATGACATGTTTGAGAATTTATTTGCTGCAATTAATGTTTGTCCCAAGCTTGGGGATGCTATGTTTGATGAATATGAAATTTCTAGTCCCCCAAGTTTTGATGAGAAAAGTTATTATGATGATAGCATGCCTCCTGTTTATGATGATTATATTGATGAAAATGGGTTCGGAAGAGTGTCAACTTCAGGAAGTAATGATCCCACTATTTTGGAAGGTGTTTAATCTTATTGTGATAATCATGAAAGTGGATTTGGAGAGGTCATGGCTTTATTTAGTGATGAATCCACTATTTTGGAAGAGGTTCCAATTGATTATGAGAACAAAGTTGCTATCTGATACGTCTCCAATGTATCTATAATTTTTGATGTATTCATGCCATGTTTATAATATTTCTACATGATTTTGGTATGATTTGGTCAGAAATAACCTGGACTGACACTATTTTCAGCAGAACTACCGTGGTGTTGTTTTTTGTGCAGAAATAAAAGTTCTCAGAATGCGCTGAAAATCAACGAAGATTTTTTTTGGAATATATTAAAAATACTGGAATGAAAATTTATCGGAGGGGAGTCCCATGGGGACCACAAGGGTGGAGGGCACCCCCACCGCCTAGGGCGCCCCCATGTGCCTCGTGGACTCTCTGTGGGCCCCCCTGACTTGTTCTCTATGCAAACCTCTCCTATAAATCGGCAAACCTCCAGAAAATAACCTAGATCGGGAGTTCCGCCACCGCAAGCCTTTGTAGCCACCAAAAACCAATCAGGAACCTGTTCTGGCACCTTGCCGGAGGGGGAATCCATCACCGGTGGCCATCTTCATCATCCCGATGCTCTCCATGACGAGGAGGGAGTTGTTCACCCTCGGGGCTGAGGGTATGTACTAGTAGCTATGTGTTTGATCTCTCTCTCTCTCTCATGTTCTTGATATGGCACGATCTTGATGTATCGTGAGCTTTGCTATTATAGTTGGATCTTATGATGTTTCTCCCCCTCTACTCTCTTGTAATGGTTGAGTTTTCCCTTTGAAGTTATCTTTTCGGATTGAGTCTTTAAGGATTTGAGAACACTTGATGTATGTCTTGCATGGGATACCCGTGGTGACAATGGGGTATTCTATTGAGTCACTTGATATGTGTTTTCATGATCAACTTGCGGGTTCCATGACCTTGGGAATCTATGCATAGGGGTTGGCACACGTTTTCGTCTTGACTCTCTGGTAGAAACTTTGGGGGCACTCTTTGAAGTTCTTTCTGTTGGTTGAATAGATGGTTATGAGATTGTGTGATGAATATCGTATAATCATACGCACGGATACTTGAGGTGACATTGGAGTATCTAGGTGACATTAGGGTTTTGATTGATGTGTGTCTTAAGGTGTTATTTTACTACGAACTCTAGGGTTGTTTGTGACACTATTAGGAATAGCCCAATGGATTGATCGGAAAGAATAACTTTAAGGTGGTTTCATACCCTACAATAATCTCTTCGTTTCTTCTCTGCTATTAGTGACTTTGGAGTGACTCTTTGTTGCATGTTGAGGGATTGTTATATAATCTAATTATGTTATTATTGTTGAGAGAACTTGCACTAGTGAAAGTATGAACCCTAGGCCTTGTTTCGAAGCATTCCAATACTGTTTGTGCTCACTTTTATCGCTTGCTACCTTGCTGTTTTTATATTTTCAGATTACAAAAACCTATATCTACCATCCATATTGCACTTGTATCACCATCTCTTTGCTGAACTAGTGCACCTATACAATTTAGCATCGTATTGGGTGTGTTGGGGACACAATAGACTCTTTGCTATTTGGTTGCAGGGTTGTTTGAGAGAGACCATCTTCATCCTACGCCTCCCATGGATTGATAAACTTTAGGTCATCCACTTGAGGGAAATTTGCTATTGTCCTACAAACCTCTGCACTTGGAGGCCCGACAACGTCTACAAGAAGAAGGTTGCATAGTAGACATCAAGCTCTTTTCTGGCGTTGTTACCGGCCGGGAGGTTAGTGCTTGAAGGTATATCTTTAGATCTTGCAATTAAATCTTTTAGTTTCTTGTTTTATCACTAGTTTAGTCTATAGAAGAAAACTACAAAAAAATGGAATTGAGGGTGCCTCATATGCTTTATCTTTTTAACGTCTTTCCTGAAAATAAGGATTCCGATAATTGTGCCAAAGTGTTAGAAGAACAATGCATTAAAATGTTTGGCACTAAATCTTTGAATGGTGAGCATGATTGCAATGTTGTTAATATGAATTCTTTGAATATCCATGATGCTAATGATATGCAAAGCCACAAGCTTGGGGATGCTATGTTTGATGAAGATGATATTTTTAGTCCCCCAAGTTTTGATGAGAAAATTAAGTTTGATGATATGATGGCTCATATTTATGATGATTATATTGATGAAAGTGGGTTTGTAAGAGTGTCAACTTTAGGTATTATTGATC
Organism: Triticum aestivum; assembly: GCF_018294505.1. Taxonomy (NCBI): domain Eukaryota; kingdom Viridiplantae; phylum Streptophyta; class Magnoliopsida; order Poales; family Poaceae; genus Triticum; species Triticum aestivum. Next base: position 522,669,863 of record NC_057798.1, on the reverse strand, counting down.
CCACTATTTTGGACGGTGTTGAATCTTATTGTGATAATTACGAAAGTGGATTTGGAGAGGTCATGACTTTATTTAGTGATGAATCCACTATTTCGGAAGAGGTTCCAATTGATTATGACAACAAAGTTGCTATCTATGATGATTATTGTGATGACATGTATGCTATAAAGAATAATAATAACTATGAAACTTGTCATCTTGATTTTAATTTTCAATTGGGTTATGCCTCACATGATAGTTATTTTGTTGAGTTTGCTCCCACTACTATTCATGAGAATAAATTTGCTTATGTGGAGAGTAGTAAAATTTCTATGCTTGTAGATCATGAAAAGAATGATTTATGTGATGGTTATATTGTTCAATTCATTAATGATTCTACTGAAAATTACTATGAGGGAGGAATATATGCTTGTAGGAGTTGCAATAATATCAAGTTTCCTCTCTATGTGTTGAAAATCTTGAAGTTATGCTTGTTTTGCCCTCCTATGCTAGTTGATTCTTGTTCCGATAAGTTGTTTGCTCACAAAATCCCTATGCACAGGAAGTGGGTTAGGCTTAAATGTACTAGAAATATTCTTCATGATGCTCTCTTTATGATTCCATTCTTATCTTTTATGTGAGCATCATTGAAATCATCATGCCTACCTAAAAAGGCATTAAAGAAAAGTGTTTGTTGGGAGACAACCCAATATTTACCCCTACTGTTTTTGTGTGTCCACATGATTAAGATACTGTATTAATCATGTTTTATAGCTTTTGTTTCAATAAAGTGCCAAGTAGAACCTTTGGGAAGACTTGGGTGAAAGTTGATGCGATCTTGCTGTAAAAAACAGAAACTTTGCGCTCACGAGATTAGCTGTCATTTTTTATAGAAGAGTGCTTTTAAGTTGATTATTTTTTGCATAAGATAATATACAAATTCCTCATGTCCAACAATTAATTTCAGAATTTTTGGAGTTACATAAGTATTCGAAAGTTATAGATTACTACAGACTGTTCTGTTTTTGACAGATTCTGTTTTCTATGTGTTGTTTGCTAATTTTGATGAATCTATGAGTAGTATCGGAGGGTATGAACCATGGATAAGTTGGAATAAAGTAGATATAACACCAATATGAATTAATAATGAGTTCACAACAGTACCAAAAGTGGTGATTTATTTTCTTATACTAACAGAGCTTACGAGTTTTCTGTAAGTTTTGTGTTGTGAGGTTTTCAAGTTTTGGGTAAAGATTCAATGGACTATGGAATAAGGAGTGGCAAGAGCCTAAGGTTGGGGATGCCCAAGGAACCCCAAAGTAATATTCAAGGACAACCAAGAGCCTAATCTTGGGGATGACCCGGATGGCATCCCCTCTTTCGTCTTCGTTCATCGGTAACCTTACTTGGAGCTATATTTTTATTCACCACATGATATGTGTTTTGCTTGGAGAGTCATTTTATTTTATTAGGTTTTGCTTGATGTTTGAATAATATCCCAAGATCTTAAATTCTTAAATGTTAGAGAGTCTTCACATAGTTGCAGATTATTCGACTACTGATTGATCTTCACTTATATCTTTTGGAGTAGTTTGTCATTTGCTCTAGTGCTTCACTTATATCTTTTTAGAGCATGATGGTAGTTTTATTTTGAAGAAATTGATGAACTCTCATGCTTCACTTATATTGTTTTGAGAGTCTTTAGAACAACATGGTAATTTGCTTGGGTTATAAATTTAGTCCTAATATGATAGGCATCCAAGAGGGATATAATAAAAACTTTCATATAAATTGCGTTGAATACTAGGAGAATTTTGATTCTTTATGATTGTTTTGAGATATGAATATGGTGATATATATTAGAGTCATGCTAGTGGAGTAATTGTGAATTTGAGAAATGCTTGTGTTAAAGTTTGTGATTCCCGTAGCATGCACGTATGGTGAACCGTTATGTGATGAAGTTGGAGCATGATTTATTTTTTGATTGTCTTCCTTTGTGTGGAGGTCGGGATCGCGTGATGGTTAACTCCTACCAACCCTTCCCCTAGGAGCATGCGTGTAGTGCTTGGTTTTGATGACTTGTAGATTTTTGCAATAAGTATGTGAGTTCTTTATGACTAATGTTGAGTCCATGGATTATACGCACTCTCAACCTCCCACCATTGCTAGCTACTCTTGTGCCGCGCAAATTTTGCCGGTACCATACACCCACCATTTACCTTCCTCAAAACAGCCACCATACCTACCTATTATGGCATTTCCATAGCCATTCCGAGATATATTGCCATGCAACTTTTCACCGTTCTGTTTATTATGACACGCATCATCATTGTCATATTGCTTTGGATGATCGTGTAGTTGACATCGTATTTGTGGCAAAGCCACCTTTCATAATTCTTTCATACATGTCACTCTTGATTCATTGCACATCCCGGTACACCACCGAAGGCATTCATATAGAGTCATATTTTGTTCTAAGTGTCAACGTGTAATTCTTGAGTTGTAAATAAATAGAAGTGTGATGATCATCATTATTAGAGCATTGTCCCATGTGAGGAAATAAAAAAGAGGCCAAAGAAGCCAATCAAAAAAAGAGAGGCCAAAGAAGCCAATTAAAAAATGAGAGAGAAAGAGAGAAGGGGCAATGCTACTATCCTTTCACCACACTTGTGCTTCAAAGTAGCACCATGATCTTCATGATAGAGAGTCTCCTATGTTGTCACTTTCATATACTAGTGGGAATTTTTCATTATAGAACTTGGCTTGTATATTCCAACCATTTGCTTCCTCAAATGCCCTAGGTCTTCATGAGCAAGCAAGTTGGATGCACACCCACTTAGTTTCTATTTGAGCTTTCATACATTTATAGCTCTAGTGCATCCATTGCATGGCAATCCCTACTCACTCACATTGATATCTATTGATGGGCATCTCCATAGCCTGTTGATATGCCTAGTTGATGTCAGACTATCTCCCTCCTTTTGTCTTCTCCACAACCACCATTCTATTCCACCTATAGTGGTATGTCCATGGCTCACGTTCGTGTATTTCATGAAAGTTGAAAAAGTTTGAGATACTAAAGTATGACACAATTGCTTGGCCAAAACTAGCTTTGGGCATGATTTGAATATTTTGTGTGACGAAGATGGAGCATAGCCAGACTGTATGATTTTGTAGGGATAAGCTTTCTTTGGCCATGTTATTTTGAGAAGACATAATTGCCTTGTTAGTATGCTTGAAGTATTATCTTTTTCATGTCAATATTAAACTTTTGTTGAATCTTATGGATCTGAATATTCTTGCCACAATAAAGAAGATTACATTGATAAATATTTTAGGTAGCATTCCACATCAAAAATTCTATTTTCTATCATTTACCTACTCGAGGACGAGCAAGAATTAAGCTTGGGGATGCTGATACGTCTCCAACGTATCTATAATTTTTGATGTATTCATGCCATGTTTATAATATTTTTATATGATTTTGGTATGATTTGATTAGAACTAACCCGAACTGACGTTGTTTTCAGCAGAACTACCGCGGTGTTGTTTTTGTGCAGAAATAAAAGTTCTCGGAATGTGCTGAAAATCAACGGATATTTTTTCTGGAAAATATAAAATATACTGGAACGAAGAGTTACCGGAGGGGGGTCCCGTGGGGCCCACGAGGGTGGACGGTGCTCCCCTGCCTCGTGTACTCTCCATGGGGCCCCTGACTTGTTCTCGGTGCCAACCTCTCCTATAAATCCCCAAACCTCCAGAAAATAACTTACGTCGGGAGTTCCGCCGCCGCAAGCCTCTATAGCCACCAAAAAGCAACCGGGACCCTGTTTCGGCACCCTGCCGGAGGGAGGATCCATCACCGGTGGCCATCTTCGTCATCCTGGCGCTCTCCATGATGAGGAGGGAGTAGTTCACCCTCGGGGCTGAGAGTATGTACTAGTAGCTATGTGTTTCTCTCTCTCTCTCTCTCTCTCGTGTTCTTGATTTGGCACAATCTTGATGTATCGCGAGCTTTGCTATTATAGTTGGATCTTAAGATGTTTCTCCCCCTCTACTCTCTTGTAATGGATTGAGTTTTCCCTTTGAAGTTATCTTATCAGATTGAGTCTTTGAGGATTTGAGAACACTTGATGTATGTCTTGTGTGGGATACCCGTGGTGACAATGTGGTATTCTATTGATCGACTTGATGTATGTTTTGGCGATCAACTTGCGGGTTCTATGACCTTGGGAATCTATGCATAGGGATTGGCACACGTTTTCGTCTTGACTCTCCGGTAGAAACTTTGGGGCACTCTTTGAAGTTATTTGTGTTGGTTTGAATAGATGAATATTAGATTGTGTGATGCATATCGTATAATCAAACCCGCGGATACATGAGGTGACATTGGAGTATCTAGGTGACATTAGGGTTTTGGTTGATGTGTGTCTTAAGGTGTTATTTTACTATGAACTCTAGGGCTGTTTGTGACACTTATAGGAATTGCCCAATGGATTGATCAGAAAGAATAACTTTGAGGTGGTTTCGTACCCTACAATAATCTCTTCGTTTGTTCTCCACTATTAGTGAATTTGGAGTGACTCTTTGTTGCATGTTGAGGGATTGTTATATGATCTAATTATGTTATCCTTGTTGATAGAACTTGCACTAGTGAAAGTATGAACCCTAGGCCTTGTTTCAAAGCATTGCAATACCGTTTTCACTTACTTTTACCACTTGTTACCTTGCTGTTTTTATAATTTCAGATTACAAAAACCTATATCTATCATTCATATCGCACTTGTATCACCATCTCTTTGCCGAACTAGTGCACCTATACAGTTTACCATTGTATTGGGTGTGTTGGGGACACAAGATACTCTTTGTTATTTGGTTACAGGGTTGTTTGAGAGAGACCATCCTCATCCTACGCCTCCCACGGATTGATAAACCTTAGGTCATCCACTTGAGGGAAATTTGCTACTGTCTACAAACCTCTGCACTTGGAGGCCTAACAAGGTCTACAAGAAGAAGGTTGCGTAGTAGACATCATATAGCATGCCATTTATACCGTTTGTTGGTCTAAACAATCACCGTTGCACCACATTATTCGGTTGTGCTATTGTGTCTGACGAGACGAAAGATACATATTTCTGGCTGCTTCAGACGTTCTTCAGAGCACTTTGTTAGAAGAAGCCCAGGTCACTAATTACTGATGGATATGCAGCTATGATAAAGGCCATCAGAAAGGTACTTTCATACATTTGGCATCGTCTTTTCTCGTTGCATATTGAGAAGAACATGCAGAAACACCTTCACCATAAGTCTCTAAAGGAGTCCAGGTCTCTACTTTATTATGCCACTTCACATAAAGTCTTTGACGAGAGATGGGTAGCGTTTACCGCCAAATGGCAGTCGGAGAAAACAAAGACATGGTTATGTAGGATGTACAAGGAGAAAAGGCTTTGGGTGGCATCATATCTGTCTGGTGGGTTTTTCCTTGGTATGCGAAGTAACCAGAGAAGTGAGAGTCTGAACTCATGCCTTCACATGCATCTAGACTCCGGTATGACTATTGTTGACATGATTGTGCACTATGAGAACTGCATCATCCGGCTTTGTGAGAACGAGGCGCATGCCGATTACATGAACACACAGACATACCTAGTACCAGTTGCTACTTCTTCAGCATGCGTTGGTTTTCCCATGAAGAGGAAAGGGTGATGCAGCAAAGTACTGTATGTATTTCCCTAAGTTTTGAGAACCAAGGTATCAATCCAGTAGGAGACAACGTACAAGTCACCTAGTACCTGCACAAACAATCAAGAACCTTGCAACCAATGCGATAAAGGGGTTGTCAATCCCTTCACTGTCACTCGCAAAAATGAGATTTGATAAAGATAATAAAGTAAATATTTTTGGTATTTTTGTTATATAGATTGGGAAGTAAAGATTGCAAAATAGTAAACGAGATGCGATGTAAATAAAAGAGATGCAATATAATAGGAAAGAGATCCGGGGGCCATAGGTTTCACTAGTGGCTTCTCTCAAGATAGCATGTATCACGGTTGGTGAACAAATTACTGCCGAGCAATTGATAGAAAAGCGCATAGTTATGAAGATATCTAAGGCAATGATCATGAATATAGGTATCACATCCGTGTTAAGTAGACCGATATGATTCTGCATCTACTACTATTACTCCACACATCGACCGCTTTCTAGCATGCATCCAGAGTATTAAGTTCATAAGAACGGAGTAACGCATTAAGCAAGATGACATGATGTAGAGGGATAAACTCAAGCAATATGATATAAACCCCATCTTTTTATCCTCGATGGCAACAATACAATACGTGCCTTGCTGCCCCTACTGTCACTGGGAAAGGACACTGCAAGATTGAACCCAAAGCTAAGAACTTCTCCCATTGCAAGAAAGATCAATCTAGTAGGCCAAACTAAACCAATAATTCGAAGAGACTTGCAAAGATATCAAATCATGCATATAACAATTCAGAGAAGAACCAAATAATACCCATAGATAATCTTGTTCATAAATCCACAATTCATCGGATCTCGGCAAACACACCGCAAAAATAGTTACATCGAATAGATCTCCAAGAACACCGAGGAGAACTTTGTATTGAGAATCAAAGAGTGAGAAGAAGCCATCTAGCTAATAACTATGGACCCGAAGGTGTGTGGTAAACTACTCACGCTTCATCGGAGAGGCAATGGTGTTAATGTAGAAGCCCTCCGTGATCGATTCCCCCTCCGGCAGATCGCCGGAAAAGGCCCCAAGACGGGATCTCACTAGTACAGAAGGTTGCGGCGGTGAAAAGTTGTTTCGTGGCTATCTCTAATGTTTCTAGGGTATAAGAGTATCTGTAGGCGAAAGAAGTACGTCGGTGGAGCTACGAGGAGCCCACGAGGGTGGGGAGGGGGCGCCTACCCCCTGGGTGCGCCCTCCTGCCTTGTGGCCTCCTCGTGGAGTTCCATACTTCAACTCCAAGTCTTCTGGATTGCTTTCGGTCCAAGAAAGATCATCGCGAAGGTTTCTTTCCGTTTGGATTCCGTTTGGTATTCCTTTTCTGCAAAACTCTAAAATAGACAAAAACATAAACTGGCACTGGGCCTCCGGTTAATAGGTTAGTCCCAAAAATAATGTAAAATAGCATACTAAAGCCCATTAAACATCTAAAACAGATAATATAATAGCATGGAAAAATAAAAAAATATAGATACATTGAAGACGTATCAAGCATCCCCAAGTTTAATTCCTGCTCATCCTCGAGTAGGTAAATGATAGAAACAGAATTTTTGATGTGGGATGCTACCTAACATATTTATCAATATAATTTTCTTTATTGTGGCATGAATGTTCAGATTCAAGACAAAAGTTTAATATTGACATAAAAAATAGTAATAGTTCAAGCATACTAACAAAGCAATCATGTCTTCTCAAAATAACATGGCCAAATAAAGCTATCCCTACAAAACCACATAGTCTGGCTATGCTCTATCTTCATCACACAAAGTATTTAATCATGCACAACCCCGGTTTCAGCCAAGAAATTGTTTCATACTTTAGTATTTTCAAACTTTTTCAATCTTCACGCAATACATGAGCGTGAGCCATGGACATAGCATTATGGGTGGAATAGAATGGTGGTTGTGGAGAAGAAAAAAGGAGAAGATAGTCTCACATCAACGAGGCGTATCAACGGGCTATGGAGATGCCCATCAATACAAATCAATGTGAGTGAGTAGGGTTTGCCATAAAACGGATGCACTAGAGCTATAAGTGTATGAAATCTCAACAAAAGAAACTAAGTGGGTGTGCATCCAACTTGCTTGCTCACGAAGACCTAGGGCACTTTTGAGGAAGCCCATCATTGGAATATACAAGCCAAGTTCTATAATGAAAAATTCCCACTAGTATATGAAAGTGACAACATAGGAGACTCTCTATCATGAAGATCATTGTGCTACTTTGAAGCACAAGTGTGAAAAAGGATAGTAGCATTGTCCCTTCTCTCTTTTTTCTCTCATCAATTTTTTTATTTGGTCCTTTTATTCTCTCTTTTTTATGGCCTCTTTTTTTAGTCCAGAGTCTCATCCCGATTTTTGGGGAAATCATAGTCTCCATCATCCTTTCCTCACTGGGACAATGCTCTAATAATGATGATCATCACACTTTTATTTACTTACAACTCAAGAATTACAACTCAATACTTAGAACAAAATATGACTCTATGTGAATGCCTCCGGCGGTGTACCGGGATGTGCAATGAATCAAGAGTGACATGTATGAAAAAATTATGAATGGTAGCTTTGCCACAAATACGATGTCAACTACATGATCATGCAAGGCAATATGATAATGATGGAGCGTGTCATAATAAACAGAACGATGGAAAGTTGAATGACAATATATCTCGGAATGGCTATGGAAATTCCATAATAGGTAGGTATGGTGGCTGTTTTGAGGAAGGTATATGGTGGGTGTATGGTACCGGCGAAAGTTGTGCGGTACTAGAGAGGCTAGCAATGGTGGAAGGGTAAGAGTGCGTATAATCCATGGACTCAACATTAGTCATAAAGAACTCACATACTTATTGCAAAAATCTACAAGTAATCAAAACAAATTACTACACGCATGCTCCTAGGGGGAGGGTTGGTAGGAGTTAACCATCGCGCGATCCCGACCTCCACACATAAGGAAGGCAATCAATAAATAAATCATGCTCCAACTTCATCACCTAACGGTTTACCATACGTCATGCTACGGGAATCACAAACTTTAATCCAAGTATCTCTCAAATTCACAATTAATCAATTAGCATGTCTCTAATATCACCATATTCATATCTCAAAACAATCATAAAGAATCAAACTTCTCATAGTATTCAATGCACTTTATATGAAAGTTTTTATTATACCCATCTTGGATGCCCATCATATTAGGACTAATTTTATAACCAAAGCAAATTACCATGCTGTTCTAAAAGACTCTCAAAATAATATAAGTGAAGCATGAGTGATCAATAATTTCTATAAAATGAAACCAACACCGTGCTCTAAAAAGATATAAGTGAAGCACTAGAGCAATATTGTGTAGCTCAAAAGATATAAGCGAAGGACATAGAGTATTCTAATAAATTTCGATTCATGCGTGTCTCTCCCAAAAGGTGTGTACAGCAAGGATGATCTTGGTAAACTAAAAAGCAAAGACTCAAATCATACAAGACGCTCCAAGCAAAACACATATCATGTGCTGAATAAAAACATAGCCTCAAGTAAAGTTACCGATAGACGAAGACGAAAGAGGGGATGCCTTCTGGGGCATCCCCAAGCTTAGGCTTTTGGTTGTCCTTGAATTTTACCTTGGGGTGCCTTGGGAATCCCCAAGCTTAGGCTCTTGCCACTCCTTATTCCAAAATCCATCAAATCTTTACCCAAAAACTTGAAAACTTCACAACACAAAACTTCAACAGAAAATCTCATGAGCTCTGTTAGTATAAGAAAATAAACCACCACTTTAAGGTACTTTAATGAAATCATTCTTTATTTATATTGGTATAAAACCTACTGTATACCAACTTCTCTATGGTTCATACCCCCAGATACTACTCATAGATTCATCAAAATAAGCAAACAACACACGAAAAACAGAATTTGTCAAAAATAGAACAGTCTGTAGCAATCTGTAACTTTAAAATACTTCTGTAACCCTAAAAATTCTGAAATAAATTGGTGGTCGTGAGGAATTTCTCTATTAATTATCTGCAAAAAGAATCAACCTAAAATGACTGTCCAGTAAAAAATGACAGCTATTCTCGTGAGCACAAAAGTTTCTGCTTTTTACAGCAAGATCGCAAAGACTTCACCCAAGTCTTCCCAAAGGTTCTACTTGGCACAAACAGTAATTCAAACATAAAACCACATCTAAACAGAATCTAGATGAATTATTTATTACTAAACAGTAAAAAAAATATTGGGTTGTCTCCCAACAAGCGCTTTCCTTTAAAGCCTTTTAGCTAGGCGTTGATAATTTTAATGATGCTTACATAAAAGAGAAGAATTGAAGCACAAAGAGAGCATCATAAAACACATAACAAACACATCTAAGTCTAACATACTTCCTATGCATAGGCATTTTATAAGCAAACAAATTATCAAGGCAAGCAAAAACTGCCATATGCAAGGAAGAAGAAAGAGACGATAGCAATCTCAACATGAAGGGAGGTAATTTAGTAACATGAAATTTTCTACAACCATATTTTCCTCTCTCATAATAATTACATGTAGGATCATAAGCAAATTCAACAATATAGCCATCACATAACATATTCTCAACACGATCCACATGCATGCGAAGTTGACACTCTTCCAAAATAGTGGGATTAACATTAACTAAAGTCTTGACCTCTCCAAACCCACTTTTATCAAAAAATTCATAAGACTGAACATTCTCCAAATATGTGGGATCTAAAGTTGACACTCTTCCAAATCCACTTTAAATATTATTGAAAACATTATTATCAATCTCATATTCATCATGGGGCTTAAATAAATTTTCAAGATCATAAGAAGATTATTCACCCCAATCATGATCATTACAACAAGTAGTGGACAAAGCAAAACTAGCATAAAAAAGCTTAGGGATTTGCATATTATTAACACAATTGACATCAATAGAATTTATAATAAAATCATTGCAATCATGCTTTTTATTCAAAGATCTATCGTGAATCACTTCATAAGGTACTTCATCACAATTTTCAGATTCACGAATTTCAAACAAAACCTCATAAAGATAATCTACTGCACTCAACTCACTAGCGATAGGTTCATCATAATTGGATCTTTTAAAAAGATTAGCAAGTGGATGAGGATCCATAAAAAATTTAGCAAGCAAAGATGCAAGCAAAAAGAAGGCACATGGTAACACAAGCGAACAAAAGATCGAACGGAAGAAGGGCGAAGAGAAGGCAAAGGTTTTCGAAAATCATTTTAGAAGTGGGGGAGAGGAAAACGAGAGGCAAATGTCAAATAATATAATGCGAGGGAGAAGAGTTTATGATGGGTACTTTGTATGGCTTGACTTGATGTAGATCTCCCCGACAACGGCGCCAGAAATCCTTCTTGCTACCTCTTGAGCATGCGTTGGTTTTTCCTTGAAGAGGAAAGGGTGATTAGCACAGTAGCATAAGTATTTTCCTCAGTTTTGAGAACCGAGTTATCAATCCAGTAGGAGACAACGCACAAGTCACCTAGTACCTGCACAAACAATCAAGCACCTTGCAACCAACGCGATAAAGGGGTTGTCAATCCCTTCACGGTCACTCGCAAAAGTGAGATCTGATAGAGATAATAAAGTAATTATTTTTGGTATTTTTGTTGTATAGATTGGAAAGTAAAGATTGCAAAATAGTAAACGAGATGCCATGTAAATAAAAGAGATGTAATATAATAGGAAAGAGATCTGGGGGGCATAGGTTTCACTAGTGGCTTCTCTCAAGATAGCATGTATTACGGTGGGTGAACAAATTACTGCCGAGCAATTGATAGAAAAGCGCATAGTTATGAAGATATCTAAGGCAATGATCATGAATATAGGCATCACGTCCGTGTCAAGTAGACCAAAACGATTCTGCATCTACTACTATTACTCCACACATCGACCGCTATCCAGCATGCATCTAGAGTATTAAGTTCATATGAACGGAGTAACGCATTAAGCAAGATGACATGATGTAGAGGGATAAACTCAAGCAATATGATATAAACCCCATCTTTTTATCCTCGATGGCAACAATACAATACATGCCTTGTTGCCCCTGCTGTCACTAGGAAAGGACACCGCAAGATTGAACCCAAAGCTAAGCACTTCTCCCATTGCAAGAAAGATCAATCTAGTAGGCCAAACTAAACCGATAATTCGAAGAGACTTGCAAAGATATCAAATCATGCATATAAGAATTCTGAGAAGAACCAAATAATACTCATAGATAATCTTATTCATAAATCCACAATTCATCGAATCTCGGCAAATACACCAAAAAAAAGTTACGTCGAATAGATCTCCAAGAACATCGAGGAGAACTTTTTATTGATAATCAAAGAGAGAGAAGAAGCCATCTAGCTAATAACTATGGCCCCAAAGGTCTGTGGTAAACTACTCATGCTTCATCGGAGAGGCAATGGTCTTGATGTAGAAGCCCTCCGTGATCGATTCCCCCTCCAGCAGATTGCCGAAAAAGGCCCCAAGATGGGATCTCACGGGTACAGAAGGTTGCGGCGGTGGAAAAGTGGTTTCGTTGCTCTCTCTGGTGTTTCTAGGGTATAAGAGTATATATAGGTGAAAGAAGTACGTCGGTGGAGCTACAGGGCCCACGAGGTTGGGGGCATGCCTACCCCCTGGGTGCACCCTCCTGCCGCGTGGCCTCCTTGTGGAGTTCCAGACTTCAACTCCAAGTCTTCTGGATTGCTTTCGGTCCAATAAAGATCATAGCGAAGGTTTCATTCCGTTTGGACTCCGTTTGGTATTCCTTTTCGGCAAAACTCTAAAATAGGCAAAAAAAAAAGAAACTGACACTGGGCCTCCGGTTAATAGGTTAGTCCCAAAAACAATAATAAAAGAGCATATTAAAGTCCATTAAACATCCAAAATATATAATATAATAGCATGGAACAATCAAAAATTATAGATACCTTGGAGACGTATCACCAATCCTAGACGAGTGTAAAGACATTGGGAAATCAGCTGCCCGTGAGTTCACTATGGGAAACTTTTATATCTTACAGGAAGATGTGAAGAAGGCACGAGAGCTTGAGGTCCTTGAGAGACTGAGAGGAGCAGACAATCACAGATTCATACTGACATGGAAAGAAAATAGGGATATCAGATTCACTATGGACTACACCCCAGGTAACTCCGAGCAAACCGTGAAGTGCAGTTGCAGAAGTATGGATCGCAAAGGACTCCCTTGCAAACATATTCTTCACATTTTGATTTGGCTGCGCTTATGTGAGATACCAAAGTGTTTACTATTGTGGAGGTTCACCAAAATTGCAAGGGGTGGACTGCCCATGAAGCACACTAGCAATCTATTGCATGGGGATGGGCAGGTACTGGGGAGAGAGCTAGGTACAGCGAGTTAACTATCTTATCTGCCAAAGCATCTCATAAAGCATGCCATAAACCATTTTTATTCGATAAGTTGAAGGCGGCTCTAAAGGACAATGATTACACTTAGGAGAATGAGCATGATACAAAGCAATAGTTTGTGTTTGAAGATGCATTTGAGCCTAATCGAGATCATGTTCTGGTTCGTGATCCCAAAAAATTTCAACCAAGGGCGCACCAAAGAAGAATGTTAAAGGCCGCAGTAAGGATGGTCCCGATGTCACTAAAAATGGGAGACCTAAAGCTTTTGATGAGAAAAGTCTACGTCTATGTGGCCAGTGCGGTCTTCCGGGTCATTATAAGTCAACATGCCCTCAAAATCCTAAGTACGATTTTCGTTTGTTCATGTCAGTCATGTTGTTAAATATAGTTGTTTTTTTGTGGATTATCACATATCTTAATGTTTTTGTATGCAGGAACTTTTCTTGAATTCAGAAGTATGGAAGGTTACTTAGCCCTTCGACCAAAGAGAATTTGTTGATGGATTGCTTCCCTCTATGAGATAATTTTTTATTTCTAGATGTTAGATTGTGTTATACGAGACTTATTTATTTTGTTGATGTCAGACTGTGTTCTACGATACCGCTATGACTATTCTTGATGCCAGAAAATGTTATGCGAGATCTGTTTTCACTCTGTTTGTTTTGATATGTTGATGATGCACTGTAGACGATGTTGTCTATCGTTTTTTACTGTTGTTGTTTACTGCTGATGCACTGTAGCCGTCGCTTATTCCGACGTCTTTTTTATGTTTATTTCATTAAAAAACCCGACCAGTGCGCCGACCAGTCTGACAGTAGACAGACCGCAACAACGGCATGGGTCCCACAGGGTAGCGTCTGAAGGCGGTATCCAGCAGGTATATGAGAGAAGTACGACTGCGTGTGCGCGGCCGGCTATTTATGCCGATCGTCGCACCCTCTGTCGGGCGAGGTGGGACTAAACATAGCCGCACCAGTTCCCGTCGCCCCATGGGTTTGTTGGGCCGTCCGATGTCGTCACGCTGAAAGGTTTATTGGGATGGCCCACGCGGTCACGCACGTCACTCCCGACATGGCAAGCATGATGAAATGTTTAGTCCCACCTTGCCTACCGAACGGCGCACCGACCAGCTTATATACGCTACGTCGCGACTATTGGGAAATGTTGCATGGAAAACAAAAAAAATTCTACGCACACGCAAGATCTATCAAGGAAATTCATAGCAACGAGACGGGAGAGTGTGTCTACGTACCCTCGTAGACTGTAAGCGGAAGCATTCAGTAACGCGGTTGATGTAGTCGAACTTCTTTACGCTCCAACTAATCGAATACCGAAGGTATGACACCTCCACGTTCAGCACACGTTCAGCTTGGTGACGTGCCTGCTTTCTTGATCCAGCAAGACGTGAAGTAGTGGATGAGTTCCGACAACATGACGGCGTGGTGACGGTGATGGTGAAGTTATCTCCACCGGGCTTCACTTAAGAACTACAAAAATATGACCGAGGGTGTAAATGGTGGAAGGGCGCCACACACGGCTAAGCAATTGTCGTGGTTATGTGTGGCACCCCCTTCCCACATATATACAGGTGGGGGGAGGGGAGATGCCACGGGGCGCGCCAAGTAGGGCCGAATCCTACTTGGGGTCTTCCCCAAGCCATGCCCCCCTTCCTTATTTGAGTGCGGGAGGAAGGCAGGGGGAGGAGGCGCCCCCCACTACAAGAAATATGTCAACTAGTGACCTTCTGTCAGTGACCCTGGAAGAATTGGTCATAGAATATGTTTCTATGCTGTTTGATTCAAGCTTACTCTCGTTATAATGTATTTTGTTGCTGTTTTGCTACAAGCTGTGTGTTGATTTGATAACAGGAGTTTCCTTGTCCTGGTCCTATACTGCATTTTGACTCCTATGTTTCTATGCGCGTGTGTTTAATTGATGTTGTTTCAACTTTGAACTGCTTCTGCATATGGCCTATACTGCAATTGAGATTTAAATTTGTGGTTGTTCCTCTTTTACAGATGCTCAAGTGTGAAGTGTGAAGCAAGTGTGAAGCCGTGAAGTGTGAAGCCGTCAAGTTCTACTTAGTGAAGAGTAGCATATTGTAGCATATATGTATTGTAAAGATTGTAATAGATTTATTTAGTGGTATATTTGATGAAATTTATGTGTTCTTTTTGATTATGTATGTGATCTGAAAACTTGTGAAATGGAAACTTGACCAATGGGTCCACTTATGAAAATAATCTGTCAATTTTGTACATTTCTGACATGTGGGACCAATTTGAGAGATGATCATGACAAGTGGGACCCATCTGACTAGTGGGACCAGCTTGAATATATAATGGCTGAAAATAGAAAAGCAATAAATAATAAAAGGCCACGGGCCAACAATAAAAAAGGCTACAACGTTGGGCTTGGCCCATGAAGCCGACCAGAATTAACAAGGAAAAAATAATAAAAGGCTGAATTAATGGGCCCGGCCCATGTAAAACACCTAATCGGACTGGGCTGAATCTTGTGCCACATCAGCTTGCCACGCTCGATGCCTATGTGGCCTGGGGAGGTTGCTAGTGACCAAAACGCCACATTAGACATATTTTGGTCATAAACGTCTACGACCATTCCAGAAGAAAGTTCGCTATAGTTAGTTAATGACGGCCAACTTTTGACCTTATGTTTTTGGTCACAAATTGAAAACAGTGACCATTAAGTGACCAATAGTGGTGGTCACAAGTTGACATATTTCTTGTAGTGCCCCTTTCCTTTTTCTCACGAGGAGGGAAAGGCAGGAGGGGCCACCCCTACCCTTTCCTTCCCCTAGAGCTGGCCAACCAAGGGGAGGGGCGTAGTGGGCTAGTTTGTCCCCCCCCCCTTTGGCCCATTAGGCCCATACACTTACCGGGGGTGTCCGGAACCCCTTCCGGTGAACCGATGACTACCCGGTGCACTCCGAAACTCTTCGGTGTCCGAATACATATATCAATGTTTACCTCTCGACCATTTCAAGACTCCTCATCTTGTCCGTGATCTCATCCGAGACTCTGAACAACATTCGGTCACCAAATCATAAAACTCATATAACACTATATCATCAACATATGTTAAGCATGCGAACCCTACGGGTTCGAGAACTATGTAGACATGACTGAGACACCTCTCCGGTCAATAACCAAGAGCAGAACCTGGATGCCCATATTGGCTCCTACATATTCTACGAAGATCTTTATCGGTTGAACCTTATGACAACATACGCAATTCCCTTTGTTCGTCGGTATGTTACTTGCCCCAGATTCGGTCGTCTGTATCTTCATACCTAGTTCAATCTTGTTACCGACAAGTCACTTTACTCGTTCTGTAATACATCATCTCATAACTAACTCCTTAGTCATTTTCTTGCAAGCTTATTATGTGTATTACCGAGAGGGCCCAGAGATACCTCTCCGATACTCAGAGTGACAAATCCAAATCTCAATCTAGGCCAACTCAACAAACACCTTCGGAAATACCTATAGAGCATCTTTATGATCACCCAGTTATGTTGTGATGTTTGATAGCACACAAGTTATTCCTCCGGTATCTTGGAGTTGCATAATCTCATAGTCGAAGGAATATGTATTTGACATGAAGAAAGCAATAGCAATAAACTGAACGGTCAATATGCTAAGCTAATAGATGGGTCTTGTCCATCACATCATTCTTCTAATGATGTCATCTCATTATCAAATGACAACACATGTCTATGGTTAGGAAACTTTAACCATCTTTGATCAACGAGTTTGTCTAGTAGAGGCTTACTAGGGACACGGTATTTGTTTATGTATTCACACATGTATTTAAGTTTCCGATCAATACAATTCGAGCATGAATAATAAACCTTTATCATGATTTAGGAAATATAAATATTATTATTTTATTGTTGCCTCTAGGGCATATTTCCATAAGGGACTCCACTCGAGCTTCCCTACATACCCGATAGTTACTTGGCTGTCTTGGCCGCCCAGTTGGCCCGGTTGCCGCCGTGCTGTTTCAGAAACGTCGTTGGTGTCATGTTTGGCCTGATATCGACATGCAAGTAAGATACGCCGGTGCTCCGGGCGGGCATATCTTTTTGACAAAATATAACTTTGAAAAGCATCATCTGTTTTATTTTTTGTTATGACCAACAAAAAATTTAGTGCAATTATATATGCCGTCCGTGATTTGAACAGTATAAATGCAGGTAATTCAACATTATAGACGATGGCGGAAATATAAAATAATAATCCAAATGTCATCCTCAACTTAAATATTTCAACAAGTATTGCCTTCTCCATCAAAAAATATCAGTCTCAAAATAAATCAAAACATAATTTTAGCCTAAAAATATTTCTGTTACATAAAATTTACCGCATTTATTTCTTCTTTAGAAGTCGGGTAACTTTGCCTTTCACATCGTTGAGCGTGTTTCTCTTTAAAAAATAAGCTGCGCAATCATTAAGTCCCTCAATTTATCAATTGACTCCTATTAAAAAATCATATTAGTCCAATGTGAATTGTATTATATAATTAATTAAATTAAATATGCACATATGAAATAAAATCGGACCTGTGAAAATTGGCCTGTCCATTTTTCACCGTCCCAGTATTGAAAGCATCAAAGGACAAATATTCTACATGAGTTGCTGGTTCATACATAGAACGATTCATAATTATGCATTTCAGGTATGGTATGAAAATAATGTGAAAGTATATACATACCAATCTTTTTGTTGTGGCATCTTATACGGTCTAATAGGCCAGGTAGACACATTCAGATAATTCACAACACCTGTCGCATTTGCATCACGGATGTCTTCTCCAAGTGATTTCTCTGATCATATAAATGACATCATGGAAAGGATTTAAGTTAGTTTACTTAAGAAATGATAGTTTCAATAGGCCCATGTAAATGTATACCGTACCAGCTCCTCAACTTTCTCTCTAACATCACTGTCAAGTTCGCATCCCATCGAAGAATCAAGAACCTGAAACTCTTCCTTCGAGCGATGCATGACGACTGTAACCCAGTGGGTATTTCCCTTATTAAGAGGAATGCAAGTCTGCATCACAATGAATATACAATGCAATCAACACATATTTTATTATTTATATCGCATATATGCATACATTTAGCTAGTCGAACTTACCTTATCTTTTTTAAATACTCATCGGTGCATCTATTCACGGGTCCATTCTTCTTCGCCACTACTTCATTCTCATTATTTCTGGGCTCAATGTCTGGTCTAAATTCAAGTAACCAATTCACCAGCCATGTCGCCATTATATGACGATCGTCACCAACTACTTCGGACAGATACGATGAATAAGCATTGATGACATGAAAATAATGTAAAGGATGCATAACTATTCCAGTTTGCAGTGAATAGTAATATAAACACATCAGTAACTTACATCACCGGCTATCCATTGATGGTTAATAATCTTACAAGCCCTCTCTGCACTAAGACCTTCGCGCATGCCATCGTTGAATATTTCCTTCTTCCTATGTTTTCGTGAGTGCTCATAAGCACGGACAAACTTAACGGACGCTTTCACCAGATCATTGTCATAACTAGAATTTTGAATGCCTTCTTCCCCGAATAGTTCTACAACACATAACTCTAATATGTTACTAAAGCAATGATACATGCTAAGTTGTACGCGATAACAATTTCAACAAGATGAAAAATTAAAAACCCACTTGCTTTTGCAGAATGTTTTGCACGCTTGGTCAGTTGAGTAACCTCCAAAGGAGACTTCATAAGGTTTGGTACCTTGTACTTCTGTTTCCCATCAACCTCCTCCAGTACCTCATGTTCTCTGATAGAACCAACTGATCCACATGATGCGATTTCATCCGTTCCTAAAGATGTAATGAACTTCTTATCTGATACCTCAGGAACTTCGATAGGATCATCTTTATCACCCTTGAAACTATCTAAATATTCAGGTGTGCAATAATAAGGTCTCTTTTCTTCAGATGCATGAACATCATCTTCATCATCCTCTTGCAGATTCTTTTTTGCTGGCATTTTCAAATCATCCATATCAGCATGATATACCCATTCTTTACAGGGACTCCACCATAGTTTCTAGATTCACTACTATCACCATACTCATTTTCTTCTTCTTTTTCAATATCACCAGCTTTATAGAAGACACCGCTTTTGTTCAATTTCTCTATCACCCTCTGTGATTACAAATAATTTCTAGTTAGTTAGGTAACATATCCAAAGACAAAGTGAATGGCAGTAAAATGGAACTTCTACCTGTGTGCATAACTCTAGCAAACGAAGCAAATCCTTACGAATGTTCTTCAGCTCATTCATAATCCGTCAGTAATAGGGTTCTGGCTAGCGGAAGCCTCAGATATACTGACACCTTTTCTCCTTCTAGTTATGTTGACTTTTTCGTACTGGCTTTCTTGTTTTTTCAGCTTGTTCAACTCTAATTTTATTTAATCTATAATCTTCATTAATGGTGTCATCAATCTACAACATTAAGAATCATACATTAAAATTAAATTAACAATTAATTGCAGGAAGTAAATGCAAATAATAATACATTACAAGTATTACCATCCCAACACCACTACCATAATCAAAGTCGTGCCTGTCTCTCTTCTCCGCTTCATCTTCTTTCCAGTTCCTCATCAAGGGGCTCAATGGCGCTAACAGATCATATTTCGGACCGGTGCTTGGCTGCAGCTTCTCCCAATATAGATACTGGAAAACAAAAAAAACTTAGAATGTGTTAGACTAATGTTACATAATACAAATGTTTAATTTCATAAATAAATCATACCTGCAGAAAGGCTAGGTTTCCACATGTCCACTCCCTAACACGGCCGGGCTGCAAGACCATACCAATCTCCAACAAACAAAACCGCAAAGTGAACGCGTTCCAGTTGAACATTTTTATTGACCTGACATCTTGCACTAGCGCATAATAATTCTTTGAAATGTATTCATTAGACACTGGTGCAATTATAGTCCCCAACAGAATGAGAAACGCCATCCAAACAAATTAATCGTCTACATTTTTATTTCTCACAATCTTGTCAATCAGATCAACAAACATGATTTTACCATTCGTTCTATTAGCAAAACTAACTCGTATTTTTTTCATTGCTTTCCCTTGTTCCATACTCAAAAAACTAGAAACATCCACTCCTTCATTTTTCCAACCAAATATGGCAAACACATCATCAGGCCCCAGTGAAATAAACCCTTTCTTTCCAGCTGTCACTTGGATCATGATCTTTTTACTACTTGGATTGTAACCTTGAATCATAAACTGAAGCAAAATATCATGCATCTTCACCGAAGGTATTTTTAACATGCCCTCCATCTCCGTTTCATAAAATGTAAATTGCTGACTTGGTGTTAACTTATTAACAAGACTAACCCACTTTTCTACCGAACATGCAATCGCATCATCGATTGCCATGCTGCATATAATAATTTGTATGTCATGTTGCATGCAACTGAGGCATTATATTATGAGTGCACACTTTAAACAAAATACCTATCCGACGGCAATGGCAAAGCCCCACGGTGGAAGCTTTGGAGAGAGAGTGATGTGAACACCGCCGCTGACGACAGACGTTGACGGAGGACGTGGATCGCGGGCGGCGAACAACAGCAGAACAACACTACAGTAGAGCGGTCAGGTGTGGGCGATGGCAGGCTTCGGGTGTTGCGATCAGATCGGGCGCGTCGTCGTCACCTGTGAAAAATTGCATGCACGACATGAATGGGCCCCGACTTACGTGATTGACAGGAATATTTCCTCAGATAGCGACGATGCCTGGAGATATTACTCGCGTCGGGCCTACGGTGGTCAGTTGGCAGTCATGCCAAGCGACAAGATCTGGCCGTCTGACCGACGGTCTTGCTTTATTTAGTCCCACATTGCTTGATGTCGACGGCGTTGACTAGTTTATATACTTTTGTAGTTCAATTTTAATAAGTGTCTGTCTTTAATGTACTCTATTTGGAGGAGATTCACGGTCAGTAGGAGTCTTCTCCAATTCCAAACTAGCAAAGGGTCCTACTGAGAGTGCATCTTCTTCAAAAAGAAAACATTGATGATAGTCGTATTTTTTAATCATTTTTGAATGTTTGCACCAACATCATATACATCCGACATTTATTCTCAGTTTTTTTCCACGGGGCGGGGCCCCACACGCATTTCGATGCATGTCTCTACTTCGCATCCGTCAAACGGCTCAGTTTTTTATGACAGGCTACAATGACCGTGGCAAGCATGCACGCCAAAAGTTGTCACATTTCGACACTGTATGCATTTCTATGATTTTTCGGGCCGAAAAACCATAAAATACTGCCCGAACATGACGCAACGTGCGTTGGTTTCAGATTTCATTCATTTTTTGCGTGGGGTGTCGGGGTGGGGCCCCACACGCGCTGGCAAAAGTTGGGTACATTATGTGAATGCGCTCAGGTACTTCATGTGGAAAGTAGTGGTTTCGGTATGGGCGAAAGAGACCCTCCGATGCATATCTCTCTGATGACCCACAAGTATAGGGGATCAATCATAGTCCTTTTGATAAGTAAGATGTCGAACCCAACAAGGAGCAGAAGGAAATGACAAGTAGTTTTTAGCAAGGTATTCTCTGCAGGCACTAAAATTATAAGTAACGAGTAGTTTGATAGCAAGGTAATTTGTATCGAGCAAGTAACTGTAATGGTAACAAAAGTTCAGCAAGGTAACCCAATCCCTTTGAGGCAAAGGACATGCCAAAACAGTCTCTTATGATAAGCAAAGTGTTCTTGAGGGTACACGGGAATTTCATCTAGTCACTTTCATCATGTTGATTTGATTTGTGTTCGCTATTTTGATATATGGGTGGACCGATGCTTAGGTTCTGTTCTTACTTGAACAAACCTCCTAATTATAATTAACCCCCTCGCAAGCATCCACAACTATGAGAAAAGTATTAAGATAAAATCTAACTATAGCATTAAACTTTTGGATCCAAATCAGTCCCTTACGAAGTAGCGCATAAACTAGGGTTTAAGCTTCTGTCACTCGCAACCCATCATCTAATAACTACTCCACAATGCATACCCTTAGGCCCTAATAAGGTGAAGTGCCATGTAGTCGATGTTCACATGACACCACTAAGGGAATCACAACATACATACCATCAAAATATCGAACACATATCAAGTTCACATGATTACTTGCAACAAGATTTCTCCCATGACCTCAAGAACAAAAGTAACTAATCACAAATGACAATTATGCTCAAGATCATAGGGGTATTAAATAGCATAATGGATCTGAACAGATAATCTTCCACCAAATAAACCATATAGTAATCAACTACAAGATGTAATCAACACCACTAGTCACCCACACGCACCAATCTAAGGTTCCGGTACAAAGATTAAACACAAGAGATGAACTAGGATTTGAGAGGAGATGGTGTTGTTGAAGATGTTGATGAAGATTTCCCTCCCAAGATGGGAGAGTTCTTGGTTATGATTATGACGATGATTTCCCCCTCCGGGAGGGAAGTTCCCCTGGCGGAATCGCTCCGCCAGAGGACAAAAGTGCTCCTGTCCAATTTGCGCATAGAGACGGCGACACTTCATCCTGAAAGTCCTCTCCTTTATTTTTTTCTAGGTTAAATTGACTTATATAACAGAAGAGGGGCACTGGAGGTGGGCCGAGGAGGGAACAACCCACCAGGGCACGCGTGGGCTCCCTGGTCGCCCAGGTGGGTTGTGCCCACCTGGTGGGCTCCCTCTGGTAGTTATTTGCTCCAATAATTCTTATATATTCCATAAAAAATCCCCGTGAAGTTTCAGCTCATTTGGAGTTGTGCAGAATAGGTGGCTTGGCGTAGCCTTTTCAGGTCCAGAATTCCAGCTGCTGGCATTCTCCCTCTTTGTGTGAACCTTCTATATTATGAGAGAGAAGGCATTAGAATTACTCCAAAAAGCATTATTATGCATAAAACATTATAAACAATAGTAGGTAAACATGATGCAAAATAGGCGTATCACTCTCCTTGGCATCCGTCAAATGGGCTCAGCTTTTTTCACGGGCTACAATGAGCATGACAAGCATGCTTGCCAAAATTTGTCGCGTTTCGACACTGTATGCATTTTCTATGATTTTCCAGGCCGAAAAACTCTAAAATACTGCTCGGACGTGACACAACGTGCATTCTGTGTCAGATTTTGTTCATTTTTGGCATGCAGTCTCGGGGTGGGGTCACACACGTGGTTGCAAAAGTTGGGTACATTTTGTGGATGCGCTCAGGTACTTCATGTGTAAGGCAGTGGTTTCGGTATGGGTGGAAGGACCCTCCGATGCATGTCTCTACTTCGCATCCCTCAAACAGACTCGGTTTTTTTTCATGGGCTACAATGACCGTGGCAAGCATGCACGCCAAAACAGGTCGCGTTTCGACACTATATGCATTTTCTATGATTTTCCGAGCCGAAAAACCCAAAAATATTGCCCGGACGTGATGCAACATGTGTTCGGTGTCAGATTTCGTTCATTTTTGGCGTGGGGTATCAGGGTGGGGCCCCACACACGCTAGCAAAACTTGGGTACATTTCGTGAATGCACTCAGGTACTTCATGTGGGAGGCAGTGGTTTTGGTATGGGCGGAAGGGACCCTCCGATGCATGTCTCTCCTTCGCATTTGTCAAACAGACTTTTTTTACGAGCTAGAATGAGCACAACAAGCATGCACGCCGAAATTTGTCGTGTTTCAACACTGTATGCATTTTCTATGATTTTCTAGGTTGAAAAACCATAAAATACTACCCGGACGTGACGCAACGTGTGTTCGGTTTCAGATTTTGTTCATTTTTGGCGTGGGTTCTAGGGGTGGGGTCCCACACGCACTGGCAAAAGTTGGGTACATTCCATGGATGCACTCGGGTACTTCATGTGGAAGGCAGTGGTTTCAGTATGGGCGGAAGGGACCCTCTGATGTATGTCTCTACTTCGCATCCGTCAAACGGGCTCAGTTTTTTCACGGGCTACAATAACTGTGGCAAACATTCATGCCAAAATTTGTCGCGCTTCGACACTGTATGCATTTTCTACAATTTTCCGGGCCAAAAAACCCTAAAATACTACTCGGACATGACGCAACATGCGTTCGGTGTCAAATATCGTTCATTTTTGGCGTGGCGAGATAACCAACAAGTATAGAGGATCGCAACAGTTTCTGAGGGTGGAGTATTCAACCCAAATTTATTGATTTGACACAATGGGAGCAAAAGAATATTCCCGAGTATTAGCAGTTGAGTTGTCAATTCAGCCACACCTAAAAGACTTAATATCTGCAGCAAAGTACTTAGTAGCAAAGTAGTATGGAAGTAACGGTAACAATGACAAAAGTAACATTAGCAGTTTTGTAGTGATCGTAACAGTAGCAACAACAAAGTAACTTAGCGATCAATATGTGAAAATCTCATAGGCATTCGATCGGTAATGATAATTCTGTTGGATAATATTCATCATGCAGCAGTGATAACCTAGGGTGACATAGAACTAGCTCCAATTCATCAATATAATGTAGGCATGTATTTCGTATATACTCATACGTGCTTATGGAATAGAACTTGCATGACATCTTTTGTCCTACCCTCCCGTGCCAGCGGGGTCCTAATGGAAACTAAGGGATATTAAGGCCTCCTTTTAATAGAGAACCGGACCAAAGCATTATCACTTAGTGATGTTGTGGTTCTAAGCCTGACAGTAGAATGGGGGGTAGGTATGGAGAGGCAAGATCCTAGCTATGGAGTAGTTGTACACACGAGTGTTTTACGAGTTCAGGCCCTTCTCGAAGGAAGTAATAGCCCTACATCTCGGAGCCCGGAGGCGGTCGACTAGTTTCTGTGTATATGAGTTACAGGGGTGCGAACCCTTTACACTGAGGAGGGGTGGCTTATATAGAGTTCGCCAGACCCCTCCGGCCCTCAGTTATGCAGGGTTTAAAGTACATTAAGACAGGGGGTTACTGGTAACGCCCTCATAAAGTGCCATGAAAACTATTAAAGCTGCTTAATGACAGACCGTTGCATGCTGAGTGACTTTAGGTCTCCTGGCCGTTGAGTGGTTAGCTTCATGGTCGAGTGGCTATCTTCATCGTCGAGTGTCCTTGAGTTCGTCGAGTGAAGTCCCTCTTGGTCGACTGGAAGGTAGCTTCTTCTAAGGATGTCCTTGGGTAGGGTATCCTAGATAGGTCCATGACCCTACCCTAGGTACATGACTTCATCATTTGCCCCCGAATGGATCGAGGTTCGAGTGAGGAAGGGGTTGATAATTTTCTCCGACCTATTTCCCGTGCTCTGATTATGTCGTATCCTGGATCAGCAATTTTTCTTTTTTGGTGTTGGCATTAACTTTTCTGTCAGTCGCCTCGATCCATTCTTTTCTTCTGTCGAGTGAACTTTTGAACTTAGTGAACTTCCGAGCGACGGATCGCAGGAAATCTACCGTCTGACAGATTGATCTGCCGTTAGCGGATTTTGTGGGATCCGAATTTTGGGAAGCGCGCGAAGCGGGGTGGACCGCAGTACTCGGATGGGATAAGACGTGGATGCCTCGATTTCCGCACCGCCTTTTTCGCCATGTATCATGCGTGCGCGACTGTTTCGGGATGTGACAGGACCGCCCGGGCCTACTTGTCAGCCACTCGGAAGCGTCCTTATATAAAGCGCCGGGCGAGGGTTTTTGAATAGTGCCTTCTCATTCTCCTCTCTGCCCTCTTTGCCTCCGCCCGCTGTGCCTGCTCTCGCCTCCGCCTATCCACTGCTCGCGTGCTTCGCCGGCGACAATGGTGAAGTAGAAGACGGCGGCCTTGGAGCGTGCGAAGAAGGCGACGGCGACGGGGAAAGCAAAGGGGAGAGCGTCCAGTCGGGGCGGATCTTCATCAAGGTCCCGCCTGCCAAAAGGTTGGGTCTAAGGGGATTGGATCCGTTCGACCATCACCGAGATGAATCTCAATGACCTGGCCAACGAGGGTCTGATCCCCCACGGGTCAGCAAGGCTTCCGGGGACCGAGTGTCAACCGCAGCCGCAGGAGGGTGAGTGCGTTCTCCTAGCCACTCATGTTGACCGTGGATTCTCTCTGCCGCCGAGTGTTTTCTTCCGAGGGTTTCTGAACTTCTTTGGGGCGCAACTCCACCATTTCACTCCCAATTCCATTGCCTATATTGCTGCTTTCGTGTCCATGTGCGAGAACTTCCTAGGTTGTCGACCACACTGGGGTCTCTTTAAGCACATATTCACCTGTCGCTCACAGACGGTGAAAAAGGCGAGTCCGGATGATGAGAGGACTAAGGTTATCCAGATGTGCGGGGGTCTTGGGATTCAGATGAGGAATAAGAGTACTTTCCCGGACATGACCCTTCCTGAGTCGGTCAGAGGGTGGCAGTCGACTTGGTTCTACTGCCAAGACGAGTCGACGCCGGGGCAGTCGACTGGTCTCCCTCCATTCTCCATGGACCGAGTGGACAAACCCTCTTCTCTGAAGGTGCTTCCTGAGGAGAAAGCTCAGGTAAAAATGTTGATGGAGCGCGTAGTCCAACTCGTTTGGGATGGAGTGACGGGTATGGATCTTCTGGAGGTCTTCCTTAGACGGCGCATCCAACCGCTTCAGTACCGAGGCCACCCGATGTGGCTGTACTGTGGTACCGAAGACACCACTCGGGTCCATCTAGAAGCGGTCGACGACGCCACACTGGAGAGGTGGGTGGCCACAATCACAGGGAATAAGGACAACCCTCGAGGGGCTAGGAGGATCCCACCACTCGACTGTACCTACACGCCGGACACGGTATGACCACTTATCTCCAATTGTAATCTTGTTTTATTCATTCTGCTTCGCTGCGAATTGGTCGATTGACCTTTGTTTTGTTTTGTTGTCTGACAGGCCACCACTGAGTTATACTCGATGCCCAATGGAGCGCAAATGCCGACTGAGGAGGAGGAAGGAAGTGGGGGCGAAAGACCGGAGGAGTGGGATTCGGATGCTGACGACGATGATGAGGGTGATGATTCTGGTGAAGAGGAAGAGGAGGAGGAGGAGGAAGTTGTACCTCCTCGCTCGGAAAGACGCTCGAAGCTTGTCCATGATCCCGCGGCCGAGCGTGGTAAGGGGTCGCAACCGTCACGTAGTCGTCCAAGCGCCCTCGGACTACTTCTCCGGTGCCGACTGAGAAAGCTCCGAAGCTATCTCGAGTGGCGCCATCGAAGTCGACGAAGGTCTTGCCGAAGATGAAGATGGTGATCCCCACTATCTCAGGGTAATGGTGTAGCTTGAGTTTGTCTGTTCCACATGAACTTATTCTTGGTCGACTCATGAGCTAATCGACTGACTTCTGGAACTGCAGTGCTGCTACTTCTGATACCTCGGTCATAGCTGAAGATCAGGAGATGGAGGATGCTGTTACTTCGAAACCTGGTATGACTCTTGTAGTTCCGTCTTCAGTCGATTGGCTTCTTGTCTCTAATTTTGATTCTTTTTCTGCAGCTTCATCTAACATCGTTATCGACCTTCCCGACGACGATGACGAGGAACCACTGAGGCAGAGAAGGAACAAGAAAGCGTCTGCTGGCAAGGCGACTCAGGACGTGCCAGCACCCGAGACATTGGTCGTGGAGGGAGACAATGTCACTCGGCCTACCGTAACCTTTGCGGTGCCATTGACGAGTGCTCATCCTTCATCGTCGAGTGCTGCTCAACCCTCGCTTTTCTCAACCTACCACGTCCCAGAAGACCAAGCTAGTGCTGCTAAAGAAGCAATACGCCAAGCGGGGGTCATGATGGAGCAAGTGAAGGCAATTCGAGAAGCCAGCCAGGCAGCCTATGACGCCAGTTCAGCTCTTCAGAGTAATGTTCAGGTCAGTCGGCACTGCCTGTTCTATTAGGATATGATATTTGAAAACTCTTCTTTCTGAAATTCCTAGAGTTTGTCCTACACCCACTGGGTGTGTCGATTGAAATTCCGGGTTAGTGGGGGCACGCTGAGTGCACCCACTGGGTGTAGTCCCCAAGGCTATGGTGGACTGCTGGCAGTCGACCATAGTCTTTATGTCTTAAGTTTTTTCCTTACTCGACTAGGTCGAATAGATTCATAGACCGGTGGGGGCACGCTGAGTGCACCCACTGGGTGTAGTCCCTGAGACTGTGGTCGACTGCTGGCAGTCGACTATAGTCTGAAGAACACCTCCCATTTTTTTTGTTGTTGGTCGACTGGTCGACTCTAACTGATGAAACTACTGGGGGCACGCTGAGTGCACCCACTGGGTGTAGTCCCCGAGACTGTGGTCGAATGTTTGTATTCGGCCGTAGTCTTAGAAACGCTATGATTTTTCCTTAGTCACTCGGAAGTGAATTGTCTTTGACATCTGTCGATTGGTTCTTCGTAGAAATCCTGCGACCTTGCGGCTCGTTATACTGAGTTGGAGAACAAACACATCCAGCTCGAGCTTGATCTGAAACTGATCCAAGAGAACCTAACTAAGGCGAAGGAAGAAGCTAAAGGTATGTTTGGTGAGGCCTCCGACGATTGCCTTTGCCTCTCGTTTGTTTCAGAGTCTGATCTCACTGTAACTTTGCAGACAAAGTGAGGGATGCCCTGAAGAAGAAAGACCTTGACTTGGCTGAGATGCAGAAAGCGGCTTTAGAGAAGACCAAGCTCGCAGATGAGATGCTAGCTTCAGTCACCAAGCTTGAAGAAGAAAACACCAATCTGAAAGCTGCTCTTG
The DNA here is from genome assembly GCF_018294505.1 of Triticum aestivum. NCBI lineage: Eukaryota > Viridiplantae > Streptophyta > Magnoliopsida > Poales > Poaceae > Triticum > Triticum aestivum. The sequence goes on along the minus strand of NC_057798.1, from coordinate 522,640,942 downwards.
ATGCTGCCAACAAGGAGGTCAGTCGACTGAAAAGTGACAAGATTGCCCTGAATGACAAGGCCAGTGAGTTGGTGGGAAAGAAGAACGATCTGGAGGCTTATCTGGGTGGACTCGCCAAGAAGCTATTCCTCATGCTTGAAGGTAATCTTTTGTATCAAACAGACATTTTAACTGTGATCTCCGACTGTTGTCCTGACTCAATGGTTTGTGCTTGCAGAATTTTGCCAGAACTTTGAAGAGGAGACTGATCGACTGGAAATAAACCTGGATCCCATCAACTCTCCCGTGAAAGATGAAGTCGCCATGAATGTGCTCTGGCTTGAATCTCGCGTTGCTGTTGTCGTCGACTATCTTGCAAGGCTGAAGGTCGCAACTTCTCGCATCAACACAACACTCTGGCCAAGAGAGACGCTCCAGAACGACCTCGAGTCTCTGATGACTCGACTGAACGAGGTCCCAAGTCGAGTGCAGGAGTGGAAGAAGTCTTCTGCCAGGTGTGGCGCGGATGTTGCTCTATCTCTGGTCCGCGTTCACTGCAAGGATGCACGAGAGGACAAGCTGGCGGCCCTTAGGGTGGCTAACACCAAGAAGCATGATTTCCGATCTTTCATGGAGACCTTCATCGCCGCTGCCACTCGGATTGCAGATGGAATCGACCTGGATGAGTTTGTTGCACCTTCCAGCCCTCCACAAGAGGGGTAAAAAACTTCTGAGCTTGATACTTTAAATTTGCCTCGGTATGCCGAGTGAGTTTTGTAACCGACAAACCTTAACAGGCTTAGCGCCTGAGCACTTTCGGTTCCGTCAGGTGTTATCCGAACTTGGATTCGACGTTGAATATGTTTGCATTTGGTTTGAGGTGTCTTTTGCAGGCTAAAGCGAGGCGCTCATTGCAATCGACTTGTTCCCCGATATACTCAGGCAAGCACTGGGCTGCAGCTAAGCCCCTGAGTGGGAGGTTTGCTCTCCACTCGGTAGGATTTTCAAGAACTTAGGCGAGCACTGGGCTGCAGCTAAGCCCCCGAGTGGGAGGTTTGCTCTCCACTCGGTAGGTTTTTCAAAAACTTAGGCGAGCACTGGGCTGCAGCTAAGCCACCGAGTGGGAGGTCTGCTCTTCATTCGGTAGGATTTTCAAGAACTTAGGCGAGCACTGGGCTGCAGCTAAGCCCCCGAGT
>NC_057798.1:522627545-522639355 GCF_018294505.1 Triticum aestivum | reverse complement strand
CAAGAACTTTAGGCGAGCACTGGGCTGCAGCTAAGCCCCCGAGTGGGAGGTTTGCTCTCCACTCGGTAGTTTTTTCAAAAACTTAGGCGAGCACTGGGCTGCAGCTAAGCCCCCGAGTGGGAGGTCTGCTCTTCACTCGGTAGGATTTTCAAGGCGTACCTTTGGAGAAGGAGGTAGCAGTCGACCTGCACCTCGTCCTCCTTGCAGAGCGCATATTGTATTTGTGGCGTAGCTCGGAAGGAGAGGGTAGCAGTCGACCTCCGTCTCGTCCTCCTTGTAGAGTGCATGTTGTATTTGTGGCGTAGCTCGGAAGGAGAGGGTAGCAGTCGACCTGCACCTCGTCCTCCTCGCAGAGCGCACGTTATATTTGTGGCGTAGCTCGGAAGGAGAGGGTAGCAGTCGACCTGCACCTCGTCCTCCTCGCAGAGCGCACGTTGTATTCGAACTTAGGCGAGCGCAATGCTGCAGCTAAGCCTCCGAATGGAAGGTTGGCTTCCCACTCGGTAGGATTTTGTTTAACTTAGGCGAGTACTTGGACTGCAGCTAAGCCTCCGAGTGGAAGGCTGGCTTTCCACTCGGTAGGATTTTCAAAAACTTAGGCGAGTACTTGGACTGCAGCTAAGCCTCCGAGTGGAAGGCTGGCTTTCCACTCGGTAGGATTTTCAAAAACTTAGGTGAGTACTTGGACTGCAGCTAAGCCTCCGAGTGGAAGGCTGGCTTACCACTCGGTAGGATTTTCAAAAACTTAGGCGAGTACTTGGACTGCAGCTAAGCCTCCGAGTGGAAGGCTGGCTTACCACTTGGTAGGATTTTGTTTATCTTAGGCGAAACGGATTTCGCAGCTAAGCCTTCGAGTGGGAGGCTGTCTCACCACTTGGTTAGGATTTTTTTACAGACTTAGGCGAATCAGATTCGCAGCCAAGCCACCCACTGGGGGATTGCTTTATGTGGACAAAAGTAATAACAATTACTGGGAAAATTATAAAGCTCTTGTCTTTAATAAATAAACTACAGAAGTACTTTTATTACAACTCATCCAAGTGAATACTTAAGTGTAAAAGGGGCGGAGAAGCTCCGCGTTCCAAGCTCGGGGCTCATCGATCTGATGCTCGACATTGTAGAGACGGTATGCTCCATTGTGGAGAACCTTGGTGATGATGAAAGGACCTTCCCAAGAAGGAGCAAGCTTGTGTGGTTTCTGCTGATCCACTCAGAGAACCAAATCTCCTTCCTGGAAGGCTCGACTCTTCATGTTTTTGGCGTGGAAGCGAAGCAAGTCTTGTTGATAAATGGTCGATCGGATCAGGGCCATCTCCCTTTCTTCCTCTAAAAGGTCGACTGCATCCTGCCGTGCTTGTTCTGCTTCAGCTTCGGTGTAGAGGTCGACCCGAGGAGCATTGTGGAGAAGGTCACTCGGCAAGACTGCTTCAGCTCCGTAGACCAAGAAGAACGAAGTTCTTCCAGTCGACCGGTTGGGCGTGGTCCTTAACCCCCAAAGCATCGAGGGAAGTTCGTCGACCCATGCACCAGCCGCATGCTTGAGATCACGCATCAAACGAGGTTTCAACCCTTTGAGAATCAAGCCGTTGGCTCGTTCTGCCTGTCCATTCGACTGTGGATGGGCGACTGAAGCATAGTCGACTCGTGTGCCTTGAGACGTGCAGAAAGCTCTGAATTCTTTGGAATCGAAGTTTGACCCATTGTCAGTGATGATGCTGTGCGGGACTCCATATCTAAATATTAATTCTCTGATAAAGCTGACAGCAGTACCGGCATCGAGGTTCTTGATGGGTTTGGCCTCAATCCACTAGGTGAACTTGTCGACTGCTACCAGCACATGGGTGAAACCGCTTGTGCCTGTTCTCAAAGGGCCGACCATATCCAACCCCCATACTGCAAAGGGCCAAACAAGTGGTATGGTCTTTAAAGCTGAGGCGGGCTTGTGTGACATATTGGAGTAAAATTGACATCCCTCACACTTGTCGACTATCTCCTTTGCCATTTCATTCGCTCTTGGCCAATAAAATCCGGCTCGGTATGCTTTGTCTACAATGGTCCGGGAAGACGCATGATGGCCACAGGTCCCAGAGTGGATGTCATCAAGGATTATTCAACCTTCCTCCGGCGTTATGCATTTCTGACCGACTCCAGTCGCGCTTTCTCTGTACAGCTGTCCCCTTATCATAGTAAAGGCTTTATATCGGTGGACGATCTGTCAAGCCTCTTCTTCGTCCTCCGGGAGCTCTTTCCTCAAGATATACGCGATATACGGTACTGTCCAATCGGGAGTGATCACTAAAGCTTCCATGATCAGGTCGACCACTGCTGGAACTTCAACCTCAGTCGGATCCGTAACACTCTTAGGTTGCGGAGCTTCGTCGGTAAAAGGATCTTCTATGACTGATGGAGTATGGATATGCTCCAAGAACACATCACTGGGGATGGCTTCTCTCTTGGATCCTATCTTCGCCAAATCATCAGCCGCTTGATTTTTCAGTCGGGGTATATGGTGGTCATGGCTGGGCTTCTAACGTCCCACTCCTTCATCACTTGATTGACCACCAAATCTGAGTCGCCATAAACCATAAGGCGACGGAAGCTGAGTGAAATGGCCATGCGCAACCCATACAAAAGTGCTTCATATTCTGCTTCATTGTTGGAGGAATCAAAGTGGATTTGGAGCACATATCTGAGCTTATCTCCTCGGGGGCAAACCAAAACTACCCCAGCACCAGAACCATTTAACATCTTAGAACCATCAAAGAACATGGTCCAATGCTCCGAGTGAACTTGAGTCGGCTGCTGTTGTTCAATCCACTCGGCAAGGAAATCCGCTATAGCCTGGGACTTAATGGCTTTCTTTGCCTCAAATTTGATATCAAGGGGAAGGAGTTCAATCGCCCATTTAGCCACTCAACCAGTTGCGTCTCTGTTGTGCAGAATCTCTGACAATGGTGCGTCGCTGATGACTGTAATGTCATGATCAGAGAAATAATGAGCAACCTTCTTCATGGTCATGTAGATCCCATATACGAGCTCTTGATAATGAGGATATCTTTGCTTCGATGGAGTCAAAACTTCAGAGAGATAATACACTGGGCGCTGAACTTTGAAGGTTTTACCTTCCTCTTCCCGCTCGACCGTAAGTACTGTATTGACGACCTGTCCTGTGGCTGCAATGTAAAGCAACAGCGGCTCTTTGCTGATTGGAGCAGCAAGCACCGACTGGGTGGAGAGCAGAGCTTTTAGCTCGGCAGACGCTGCATCAGCTTCTGGAGTCCACTCGAACTTGTCTGCCTTCTTCTTCAGTCGGTAAAGAGGCAACGCCTTTTCACCGAGGCGACAGATGAATCGACTTAACGTGGCCAAGCATCCAGTAAGCTTCTGGATGTCGTGCACACACACAGGGCGTTTCATTCGGAGTATGGTGCCAACTTTTTCTGGGTTAGCATCGATTCCTCGTTCTGAAACAAGAAAACCGAGTAACTTTCCACCAGGTACTCCGAATGTGCACTTTGATGGATTGAGCTTGATATCATACCTCCTGAGATTGGCAAATGTTTCAGCTAGGTCAGTCAAAAGGTCGGAACCCTTTCGTAACTTGACCACGATATCATCCATGTACGCTTCCACATTCCGACTGATTTGAGTGAGTAAACACTTTTGAATCATTCTCATGAACGTGGCTCCGGCATTCTTGAGACCAAATGGCATGGTGATATAGCAGAAGCACCCGAATGGAGTGATGAAAGCTGTTTTGATTTCGTCAGGTCCATACAGATGGATCTGATGATACCCAGAATAAGCGTCTAAAAAGGAAAATCTCTCGCATCCCGCAGTCGAGTCGACAATTTGGTCGATGCGAGGGAGAGGAAAATGATCTTTTGGGCAGGCCCAATTGATATGTTTGAAATCAATGCACATGCAAAGTGAGTTGACCTTCTTGGGAACCATGACGACATTGGTGAGCCACTCGGAGTGGTATATCTCTCGGATAAACTCTGCTGCAAGGAGTCGAGCCACCTCTTCGCCAATGGCTTTTTTCTTCTGAACGGCGGACCATCGAAGATGTTCTTTAACAGGTTTCGCTTTTGAGTCGACTCTAAGGCAATGCTCAGCCAGCCCCCTGGGAACACCCGGCATGTCAGCTGGCTTCCATGCAAAGATCTCCCAGTTCTCACGGAGGAACTGGATGAGCGCTTCTTCCTATTTAGAGTCGAGTGTTGTGGAAATATGGGTCGGAGCCGCGTTGGGGTCAGTTGGGTGGATATGAACTGGCTTCGTCTCCCCAAACGACTGGAACGCTGACTCTGTGGCGGGCTTCTTGGCCCGCAACAAATCACTCGGATCTGCATTTTTCTTGTATCCTTCCAGCTCTACCACTGTTATCTGGGCATCCACAATCTTCGAGCCTTTCTGGAAACACTCTTCTGCCTTCTTCCGGCTGCCAGTGATAGTGATCACGCCTTTGGGGCCAGGCATCTTTAATTTGAGGTACACATAACATGGTCGAGCCATGAAGCGGGCATAGGCTGGTCTTCCCAAAATAGCATGGTAAGCCCTCTGGAAATCCACGACTTCAAATGTCAGCTTCTCTTTGCGGAAATGCTTCGAGTCGCCGAACACTACATCTAGAGCTATTTGACTGAGTGACTCAGCCTTCTTTCCAGGAATGACTCCGTGAAAACTCATGTTGCTGGAGCTGAGCCTGGACATCGGAATGCCCATTCCCTTGAGCGTCTCTGCATACAGTATATTCAACCCACTGCCGCCATCCATCAATACCTTCGTCAGTCGAGTGCCTTCGACGACTGGGTCGACCACCAGCGCTTGCCTCCCAGGGGTGGCAATGTGAGTAGGGTGATCAGATTGGTCGAACGTAATGGGAGTTTGCGACCATTTCAGATAGCTTGGTGTCGCCGGGGCGACCATATTTACCTCTCGGTTGATCACTTTCAGTCGACTTTTGCTCTCTACATCAGCAAAAATCATCAGGGTGGAATTGACATGAGGGTACCCTCCATCACTGTCCTCCTTGTCCTCGGCCTTGTCCGACTCCTTCTCTTTGTCCTTGGGCTGTTTTCCTTGAAACTGCTGGATTAAGAGCCGGCACTGGTGAGTGGTATGTTTCGGGTAGATGAAGTTACCCTCTTCGTCTTTCTTCGTGTGGATGTGACACGATAGATCCATCACGTCATTTCCTTCTTTATCCTTTACCTTCTTGGGGTTCCAAGATCCTTTGGGCTTCCCTTTGAATTTGCCCTGAGTCACGGCCAGAGCCTCTCCAGGAGCAGCTGGCTCGGCCTTCCGCTTCTGCTTCCGACTGGAGTTCCCTTTTTCTGATTGAGTCGGCTTATACTTGCCACTCCGGAGCCTGTCCTCTTCTTCACCGTTAGCGTATTTGGTGGCAATCTCCATCATTCGACTCAGGGTTATATCTCCGGTTCGACCAAACTTCAGGCTTAACTCTCTGTTCTTGACACCATCGTTGAAGGCGCAGACTGCTTGATGGTCCGACACATTCTCCATGGTATGATGCAAAGTGATCCATCTCTGGATGTAATCTCTCAATGTTTCACTCGACTTTTGTACGCAGACTTGCAGTTCCGTCAATCCGGCCGGTCGCTTGCAAGTTCCCTCGAACGTCCTGACGAACACTCGGGAAAGATCTTCCCAGGTGTAAATGCTGCTAGGAGCTAACTGATTCAACCACGCCCTGGCCGAACCCTCTAGCATGAGTGGCAAATGCTTCATGGCCACCTCATCATTACCACCACCAATCTATACCGCCACTCAGTAGTCTTCAAGCCAAGTTTCAGGCTTGGACTCTCCGGTGAACTTACTTACCCCAGTCGCCAACCTGAAGTTGGGGGCTATCACTGCGGCTCTAATGGCTCTGCTAAAGCATTCTGGACCTGAAACATGGACTCGGCTGCTAGTGGGCACATCTCTGTCATGGCCACCTCTATGAGCTCTTTTCCGATCGACCAAACCTTGCACGATGATGGATCTCATGTCAAAGCCTGGTTCTCTGGGGTCGACCGGAGCTCTCCGCCCAACACTGAGCTCGCACCTGTCATCTTGCTGCCGATGGGTGTTAGACCCACTTCTTGAGGGAGGAGTGGGCACTCGACGCCTATCATCACGATCAAATTGGTCATCATAGTGGTCCCGCCGGCCTTCACGTCCCACGCGCCTCGGAGGTGACCTTGGGCTGTGAGCCGACTGAACAGTATTCGTAGCGACGGATCGACTGTGAATCCTGTTGCGCGACTGTGACACAACTGAATTCTGATCTCCTGCCGCCCGGAGCAAATCCCTGATCTGCATCAAGCCTCTTCCAGCCTCTGACTGAGAGGGCTGAATTGACTCCGCTATACGGGCTGCAGTTGCCAAATTCTGAATCGGGGTTCGATATACCTGAGTCGGTTGCGGAAAGAGCTAACGTCGGCTGGAGTCAGGTACTCGTTGACGTGCACGCTCGTCGAGTGCTCGCTGGAGGTTCTCCAGTCGAGTGCGTTCAGCCAAGTTGGCCAAACGCGCCTCTTCCAAAGCACGAGCCTCAGGAGTTTCTCCTGCGATGGGAGTATGCAGGGCATCCATGTTTCGGCGGCGAAGATCTTCTCTTTGCTGAGAAGTGAGTGGCTCGGGTTGATATTCTTCGTGGGCCTGAGCGGGGTCGCCTCCATCGTCCATCCCGTCGATGCAGGGGAAACCGGGAGGGCTACGAGGCCCGTTGACCATCAGGACCTCCGCCACTGGACCGCTGGTGTCGCACTAGGATGCAGTCTCTACGGAGCCAGTAGACAGATCGAACAGGCCGTAGAGAGATTCATCGGGCTCAATTGCCGCGACTTGGGTGGTGGCCAATTGGCGAGCCACTGCGTGTCTCACCCATCGCTGAAGCCTCGACCGACCGGAGCGCTTGCGCTGGCGGGAGACAGGGAGGGAGGACGGCACATGAGTCGACCGGTATGGGGTCGACGGCTGCCGCAGCAGGACGCCGCGGACACACGCCCGAAAGTGCGTCGCCCCGCGGACGGGGAGCGCGTCGATGTCGAGTGGTGCCTCCTGGAGCCAAGCGGAGTCGTCGGCGATGAAAGCGAGCGCACCGAGACGGATCTCGCGGCCCTCGACCGGAGCTCCGCCAGAAACCATGATGAAGGCAATCGGACAAATTGCAACTTCTCCAAAAAGTCGCTATGACACCTGCCCCACAGTGGGCGCCAACTGTCGTGGTTCTAAGCCTGACAGTAGAATGGGGGGTAGGTATGGAGAGGCAAGATCCTAGCTATGGAGTAGTTGTACACACGAGTGTTTTACGAGTTCAGGCCCTTCTCGGAGGAAGTAATAGCCCTACGTCTCGGAGCCCGGAGGCAGTCGACTGGTTTCTATGTATATGAGTTACAGGGGTGTGAACCCTTACACTGAGGAGGGGGGTGGCTTATATAGAGTTCGCCAGACCCCTCCGGCCCTCAGTTATGCAGGGTTTAAAGTACATTAAGACAGGGGGTTACTGGTAACACCCTCATAAAGTGCCATGAAGACTATTAAAGCTGCTTAATGACAGACCGTTGTGTGCTGAGTGACTTTAGGTCTCCTGGCCGTCGAGTGGTTAGCTTCATGGTCGAGTGGCTATCTTCATCATCGAGTGTCCTTGAGTTCGTTGAGTGAAGTCCCTCTTGGTCGACTGGAAGGTAGTTTCTTCTAAGGATGTCCTTGGGTAGGGTATCCTAGATAGGTCCATGACCCTACCCTAGGTACATGACTTCATCAAGTGAATACATGAACTCCTCAAACTACGGTAATCACCGGAAAGAATCTCAATTATTGTCACCTTGGGGTATGCAGATCATAACTCATAATAGTGTCTACAACTTGCAAGATAGGATCAAGAACACACATATATTCATGAAAACATAATAGGTTCAGATCTGAAATCATGGCACTCGAGCCCTAGTGACAAGCATTAAGCATAGCAAAGTCATAGCAACACCAATCTCAGAACATAGTGGATACTAGGGATCAAACCCTAACAAAACTAACTCAATTACATGATAAATCTCATCCAACCTGTCACCGTCTAGCAAGCCTACGAAGGAATTACTCAATCCAAGCGGTGAGCATCATGGAATTGGCGATGGATGAAGGTTGGTGATGGTGATGGCTATGAATCCCCCTGTCTGGAGCCCTGAACGAACTCCAGATCAGGCCTCCTGATGAAGAACATGAGGCAACGGCGGCTCCGTATCGTAAAATGTGATGAATCCTTCTCTCTAATTTTTTCCTCCCCAAATAGGGTCATATAGAATTTGGACTTGAGGTCGGAGGAGGTCCAGGTGGCCCACAAGCCCTCTAGGCGCGCCCAGGGGGGCACCCCAGGCTTGTGGTCTCTGGGTGGATCCCCTCTTGTTAATTCTTGCCCCAGTGTTTTTTATATATTCCACAAATATTCTCCATAAATTTTCAGGTCAATCCGGAACTTTTATTTGTGCACAAAATAACACCATAGTAATTCTGCTGAAAATATCCTTAGTCTGGGTTAGTTCCATTCAAATCATGCAAATTAGAGTCCAAAACAAGGGCAAAAGAGTTTGGAAAGTAGATACGATGGAGGCATATCAACTCCCCCAAGCTTAATCCATTGCTTGTCCTCAAGCAATTCAGTTGACAAACTAAAAGTGACAAAGGAAAACTTTTACAAACTCTGTTTGATCTTGTTGGAAATATGTCTAGCCAATATTCAGGTTTTTGGCAAATATTATGAACTAACCATATTCACAATAATGTTTAGGTCTCACATTTACTCATATCAATGGCAAAATCAACCAGCAAGTTATAATAATAAACCTTGGATGACAACACTTTTTCTCAAAACGATCATGATATAATATAACAAAATGGTATCTTGTGAGCCCTTTCTGAGACCACAAAACATAAATGCAGGGAACCCCTGAAGATCAAGGACTGACTAGACATTAGAATTCATGGAAAAAGAGATTCAATCACACACATACTCAATATCAATTAATAACAAAGCATACACATGACAGTGGTGCTCCCTAACTGGTGCTTTTTTATAAGAGGATGGTGACTCAACAATAAAAGTAATTAGATAGGCCCTTCGCAGAGGGAAGTAGGGATTTGCAGAGGTGCCAGAGCTCAAAGCTTTAAAACAGAGATGAATATAATTTTGAGCGGTATGCTTTCATTGTCAACATAACAACCAAGAGATCTCACTATCTTCCATGCTAGATACATTATAGGCGGTTCCCAAACAGAATGGTATTTACTCCCCCTCCATCAACAATCACACTCCACGGCTAGCCGAATTCATAGGTGCCGTCCATACCATCAACCGTCATGGGGGAGTTTTGTTTTATGATTATATTTTGATTTGATTTTGAGCATGGAACTGGGCATCCCGATTAACAACCACTCTCTCATGAATGACAAGTGAATAAACACTCATCGTGAGAATAACCCACCTAGCATGGAAGATACTGACAGCCCCCAGTCGCTGCATGAGCGATTCAGGCATAATAAACAGATTATTATTTGAAGATTTAGAGTTTGGCAGATGCAAATTTACTTGGAACTGCAGGTAAATACCGCATATAGGTAGGTATGGTGGACTCATATGGAACAACTTTGGGTTTAAGGAAGTGGATGCAGAAGCAGTGTTCCCGCTTAGTACAAGTGAAGGCTAGCAAAATATTAAGGAGGGACCACCTAGAGGTTAATCAACATTGAGTGCAAGCATGAGTAGGATATAAATCACCATGAACATAAATATCATGGAGGCTATGTTGTTTTTGATTCAACTACATGTGTGAACATGTTCCAAGAAAGCCACTTGAATTATTCAGAAGAGGATACCATCCTATCATACTACATCATAACCATTTTAAAATGCATGTTGGCACACAAGACAAACCATTATACACTCCAAGCTAATTAAGCATGGCAAGAGTAACTATAGTCTCTAATTGTAATTGCAAACATGCTCTATTCATAATAGGCTGAATCAGGAACGATGAGCTAATCATATTTTCAAAAACAAAATAAGTCAAGTTCATACCAGCTTTTCTTCATCTCGATCATTTCATCAAATATCGTCATTATTGCCTTTCACTTGCACGACTAAACAATGAGAATAATAATAAGAGTGCACGTGCATTGGACTAAGCTGGAATCTTCAAACATTTATTCAAAGGAGAAGACAAGGTAATATGGGCTCCTTGTTAGATCAACAATAATGCATATGAGAGGCACTCAACATTATCACCGTGGTCTTCTCCTTACAACCCAAAGGAAAGGAAAATAATTTCAAAGAAACACACTGAAATATTTTTGGAGTTTTTGTTTTTCTGAAGAAAGTAAACGAAAACGAGAAAAACTATTTACACGGGAAAGCTCCCAACAAGCACAAGAAGAATGAGAAATCTTTTGGGGTTTCTTTTAATACTTAACCAGATAAACTAGAGAGAACTAAAAAGAAGCAGGATTTTTTTTGATTTTCTCAATGTTTTTCAAACACACAAGAAGAAAGCAAGAAAAACAAACTAACATGGATAATACAATGGAAAAGTATGAACACCGACAACTGGAATGAATGTGTGAACATGAATGTAATGTCAGTGAGAAATATGTACTCCCCCAAGCTTAGGATTTTGGCCGAAGTTGGTCTAGGGCCACGGCTAGAAATAATCCTCTCCTCGATACTCCGGAGGTTGCTGCTACCTCTTGGGCACTATGTTGGTTTTCCCTTGAAGAGGAAAGGGTGATGCAGCAAAGTAGTGTAAGTATTTCCCTCAGCTTTTGAGAACCAAGGTATCAATCCAGTAGGAGGCGACACACAAGTCCCTGGTACCTACACAAACAAACAAGAACCTCACAACCAACACAATAAAGGGGTTGTCAATCCCTTCACGGCCACTTGCGAAAGTGAGATCTCATAGAGATAATAAGATAAGATAAATATTTTTGGTATTTTTATGATATAGATTGGAAAGTAAAGATTGCAAAATAAAGTAGATCAGAAACTTATATGGTGGAAAATAGACCCGGGGCCCATAGGTTTCACTAGTGGCTTCTCTCAAGATAGCATAAGTATTACGGTGCGTGAACAAATTACTGTCGAGCAATTGATAGAAATGTGCATAGTTATGAGAATATGTAGGCATGATCATGTATATAGGCATCACGTCCGCGACAAGTAGATCGAAACGATTCTGCATCTACTACTATTACTCCACAAATCGACCGCTATCCAGCATGCATCTAGAGTATTAAGTTCATAAGAACAGAGTAACCCATTAGGCAAGATGACATGATGTAGAGGGATAAACTCAAGCAATATGATATAAACCCCATCTTTTTATCCTCGATGGCAACAATACAATACGTGCCTTGCTACCCCTGCTGTCACTGGGAAAGGACACCGCAAGATTGAACCCAAAGCTAAGAACTTCTCCCATTGCAAGATAGATCAATCTAGTAGGCCAGACCAACTGATAATTCGAAGAGACTTGCAAAGATAACCAATCATACCTAAAAGAATTCAGAGGAGATCTAAATATTTGTCATAGATAAACTTGATCATAAACCCACAATTCATCGGATCTCGACAAACACACCGCAAAAAGAGTTACATCAAATAGATCTCCAAGAAGATCGAGGAGAACATTGTATTGATATTCAAAGAGAGAGAAGAAGCCATGTAGCTAATAACTATGGACCCGAATATCTGTGGTAAACTACTCACAACTCATCGGAGAGGCCTTGGCGTTCATGTAGAAGCCCTCCGT
>NC_057798.1:522613964-522627256 GCF_018294505.1 Triticum aestivum | reverse complement strand
CGAAGGAAGTCGGTCAGGGAAGCCACGAGGGTGTGGGCGCGCCCACCCCCTAGGGCGCGCCCTGGACCCTCGTGGCTGCCTCATTTGCTTCTTGACGTCCACTCCAAGTCTCCTGGATTGCGTTTGTTCCAAAAATAACTCTCCTGAAGGTTTCATTCCGTTTGGACTCCGTTTGATATTCCTTTTCTGCGAAACACTGAAATAGGCAAAAAAAATAGCAATTTGGGCTGGGCTTCCGGTTAATAGGTTAGTCCCAAAAATTATATAAAAGTGTTTAGTAAAGCCCATAAACATCCAAAACAGGTTATATAATAGCATGGAACAATCAAAAATTATAGATACGTTGGAGATGTATCAAACATCCCCAAGCTTAATTCCTGCTCGTCCTCGAGTAAATGATAAAAACAGAATTTTTGATGTGGAATGCTACCTAGCATATTTCTCAATGTAATTTTCTTTATTGTGGCATGAATGTTCAGATCCAAAAGATTTAAGATAAAAGTTTAATATTAACATAAAAATAGTAATACTTCAAGCATACTAACAAAGTAATCATGTCTTATCAAAATAACATAGCCAAAGAAAGCTTATCCCTACAAAATCATATAGTTTAGCCATGCTCCATTTTCATTACACAAAATACTCCCATCATGCACAACCCCGGTTTCAGCCAAGCAATTTGGTTCATACTTTTTAACGCGCTTCAACTTTTTTCAACTCTCATGCAATACATGAGTGTAATCCATGGATATAGCACTATGGGTGGAATAGAATATAATGATGGGGATTGTGTGGAGAAGACAAAAAAAGGAGAAAGTCTCACATTGACTAGGCATATCAATGGGCTATGGAGATGCCCATTAATAGATATCAATGTGAGTGAGTAGTGATTGCAATGCAATGGATGCACTAGCACTACTAGGAAAATGCTTATAGGTAGATGTTTACCAGTAGCGTTTGTTTATGCCCCCACGCTACTAGTAGTTAGTAGTAGCGCTGGATAGAAAGAGTGCTACTAGTATACATTACCAGCAGCGCAGGTTTCCTTGGAGCATGCTACTACTAAATGATTTTCACCCTGCCTCCTTAACATATCATAGTAATAGCGAGTTGTATAAGAACCATGCTACTACTAAGTTAATAGTAGTAGCCCGAGTTATCGCCCCATGCTATTACTATGGATAGACGGGGTCAGCTGGTGTATCCCCCTTAGTAGCAGCGTTGCACTCGTGCCCCCCGTGCTACCATTCCATCGCACTGCACTGCGTGTGTTCTCTCTCCTCTCCCTTGTCCCTCTCAATCCCACACCCCACCCAATCTCCCACACCGTCGCTCCTCCCAATCCTGGCGCTGATGCCTCCTCTGCCCCGAAACGACGGCGGCAGGGACGCTGACGCCCTCACCCGCCTTCCACCTCCCCCAGCTCGCCTTGTCGCCGGTCGATTTGGAGGAGCCTCCTTTCGCGCGCCACCGTGGTCGGGCTGCGGCGACCACCAGAGGTCCGCCGCCGGCAGGAGCTCTCTCCTTCTCCACCATGAGGCACCAGCAGACGAGGATGATTCCTTCTTCCACCCCTAGCCACGACGTCCAACCACTAACGCTGCCAGAAACCCTAGCCCGAATCGGGCAGAGGTGTAGCGGCACGGGATCCCCTCCAAAAGTAGCATCTTCTTCTTCCTATGTTTCTTCTTCTTCCCCGGATCTGATGCGTGTGCATGTTCTCGTGGTTGTGTGCAGGCAGTTGAAGGAAGGGGCAGGCCGCATCGAGCGAGCACACACACCGCCGTCCCTCGGAGGGCGCCTCGCTGCTGGGGCTCGCCAACTACACGGACGAGGAGGAGGATGGGCACGGGGGCCCGAGGGGGCGCGCGAACGGCTGGCCCCGCGAGGAGGAGGAGGAGGAGGAGAAGGAGGAGGACGAGAGGAGGGCTCTGGGGAGGCGACCCAGGCAGGTCGAGCTGCGCCGGGACTGCTCCTACCTCGACACCGACAATCGAATGGTATGAAATTCTTTGGCACTGAAATTTGACATGTCGATTCAGTTGCAATTGCCCGCTGTTTGATGGGGATAAGGCTGGTCTGATGCTTCTGGTTCTGTGCACAACTCTAGAATCATGTGAGATCTGTCAAACGTGCTCACGGTAGTTTAAGTATTAGCCGTTGATATGGTGTGACTATAGTCAGCTCAAGAACATGTAGAAATGTAGAGCTTGAGCTTGGCGCTTAGGCATTTAATTTGTTATACTACCTTCCCAGTGAATTCCAGTAGCGATGATGTAGCCCGTATTGGTTAACTAGTGCTTTGTGTGTGCTAGTACCTCACGATGTCAACCTTTTATATGCACAAAAGAAATTATTCACCCCGCTAATGTGTTGATATTTGAAAGGGGAACATGGCAATGTGTTTCTAGGGGAGCTTCGCTGCCGGTGTGCAACATACCTTCCTGCTTCCGCGGTTGTTCCGTTGGCCAGACATCCTGACAGTTTCTTTCCCATCACTTGATCTTGTTTGATGCATTCTTTGATGAGGCTACCGGTTTCAACCTCCTTAAGAAAAAACTGAATCTTCTGTTCTTTATGTTTGATGTAGAGGCCGCTTGAGAAGAGGAAGTTTGGGGTGTTTAGGGATTGTATGTATGGGGGCATTGAAGGTGTTCCTCTGCTCGCTAGCTGTAGGAGGCTGGCAAAGCTTTAACTGATGGGAAGATTAATGACTTGGCTCTCCAAGCAACAAAATCAGTTCAACGACGCTCTTGGTTCCACTTCCTTCCTTATTGGTCAGATTCTGAATCTAGATTCTGCTATTTTGGTTCATATTCCATTGATTTGGTAAGCTGCATCTACATTGATGCATCAACTCTGCTCCATAAATATGGATACAGATTGTTTGTTGGTTGTTTTCTTCGATAGTTTTGTGTTGCCATTGCTCCCAGTCACCAGATTTCAAACTTAATGGTCAATACTTATCCATCAAATTAATTTTTTTTACAAGTGTTGCTGGTGTTGAACAAAATAACAAAAGCTAGCAAGACAAGAGTTTGTGTTTTGCTTTCTCATGCCGCAATTTGTTCGTTGCTTCCAACATTGCTTGTCTTGTGGAAGAGTGGAACTCTTGAGTTATAACACCATCATTAGTTTACATCATTTGTTTTAATTTTTGGTAGTCAGATATCCCATTCTCTGTTCATATGTCTCACATGTAGCATGTTATTTTGCAGGCTGCTGATAGACAAATTATTTCAGATTATGTGTGCTATTTTCTCCATGAACACACGTAAGTACTCTCTTTTTTATGACTTCCACTTCTCGATCCTGGCCCAGAAAAGGTGCAAAATACAGTTTTTTGCTCCTAAATCAGAGTAGGATGGCACCGAATAAATTAAATAGAACTTAAATTTCAGTTGTCAATATGATTGCAGTCAGTTGAATGTTTGATTTGCAAGTTAGCTGATGTTAGATTTGTCCTCCTTGTACAGAATTCAGCTTGGGCAACCAGTTACCGTGAAAGTTGCATCCAACTTAGTTAGGTTGCTGGCCTATCAGAACCAGGTATGTCTGTCATCACAAGAATGTTGATGGCGCTTAATGTTTGTTCACCTTCTTTAGACACATCATGTCATTTCTCATATTTGTTATCAACGCGCAGAGCATGTTGCAAGCTGGATGATAGTCGGTGGATGGGATAAATATGAGGGGGGCCAAATTTACTCGGTCCCTCTTGGTGGAACGATCTTGAGGCAGCCATTCGCAATTGGAGGTAAGTTTTCCCCAATAGAAGTGGAGCATTCCTTGCCTATAATTGAATTTACGTCCTTGAGTAGCTTCTAGCACTTGTTTGCAACAAACCTGGTGCAGTCTGGCAGGCTTGTACTCACTTACTTGCTTGTGGTTTGTAAAACACACTGGGTTATAATCACACTTCTTATCCTAGTTTAATGCAATCTGGCTGCACTTAGTGCTAAGAAACACCAAGCATACAGTTGTGCTAATCCATCTTTAGTGTGTGCTATACCAGGTGCAGATTCTCACACTTCTATGTTATTGCTGTCCTTTTTCAGGATCTGGTCCCAGTTACCGGTATGGGTTGATGGATCATGAATGGAAAGAGGGTATGACCCAGGAAGAAGTTGAGGTATGTCATTTAGTTTCTTCTGAGGAACTTCAGAGTATCAGTAGATCTTTTCCGGTTAAAAAAGAAGTGCTAGGACATACTTCCTACGTCCCAAAATAAGTGTCGTGGCTTTAGTTTGAATTTGTTAATAGTACTATTTCATTGACTTGATGCAATTTGCGTACTAACAAGTTTTCACTTTCCTGATGTGGGCGCAGAGGTGATTGACGCTGACTAGTGCGGCCCGGTGGCACTGTGCTATTCAACACTCGGAGGCGTACTTCGCCGTGAAGCCCGGTGGCCACGTCGCACAGATGATCGTCCAGGAGATTTCGACGCCGGAGGTCGCCGAGGTGGAGGACCTCGACGCCATCGTCTGAGGGAGGGAGGATTCATGTCCACCGACATCTGAACTCCGAGCCTTGTAGATACATCTAGAGAAGTGGTCTGTTTAGGTTGGTGGTAGACCACTAGGGAAGGTACCCACTTTACGATGATGGTTGTGTGTGTCTGATGTTAAATGGATCTTCAGATGGTTCTGTGATGTTGTGTCTGATGTTAAATGGATCTTGAGATGGTTCTGTGATGTTGGTTTGGTTTGCACTGGACGTATTACCATTCATGAATACTACATCTAATTTTTATTTTTTTAATTCCAAAATTGTTAGTAGTAGCGTGGGTCAAAAGTGAGGGCTACTAGTAGTTAGGTTAGTAGTAGCGTGGGTTTTAGGTTAGTAGTAGCGCGGGTGCACGCGCTACTACTAACTTTTTAGCCATAGCGCGGGGTAAAAAACGCGCTACTGCTAAAAATTAGTTGTAGTGCCATAGCAGTAGTGCGGGAACCCATGCTACTGGTATGCCAAAAACCCAAAATACTGGTAGTGTTTTTCCTAGTAGTGTAGAGCTATAAATGTATGAAAGCTCAACAAAAGAAACTAAGTGGGTGTGCATCCAACTTTCTTGCTCACGAAGACCTAGAGCATTTTGAGGAAGCCCGTCATTGGAATATGCAAGACAAGTTCTAGAATGAAAAATTCCCACTAGTATATGAAAGTGACAACATAGAAGACTCTCTATCATGAAGATCATGGTGCTACTTTGAAGCAAAAGTGTGGAAAAAGGAGAGTAACATTGTCCCTTCTCTCTTTTTCTCTCATTTTTTGGTGGGCTTCTTTGGCCTCTTTTATTTTTCATATAGTCCGGAGTCTCATCCCGACTTGTGGGGGAATCATAGTCTCCATCATCCTTTCCTCACTTGGGACAATGCTCTAATAGTGGAAATCATCACACTTTTATTGATTTACAACTCAATAATTACAACTCGATACTTGGGACAAAATATGACTCTATGTGAATGCCTTCGGCGGTGTACCGGGATATGCAATGAATCAAGAGAGACATGTATAAAAGAATTATGAAGGTGGACTTGCCACAAATAAGATGTCAACTACATGATCATGCAAAAGCAATATGACAATGATGGAGCGTGTCATGATAAACGGAACGGTGAAAAGTTGCATGGCAATATATCTTGGAATGGCTATGGAAATGCCATAATAGGTAGGTATGGTGGCTGTTTTGAGGAAGGTATAATGAGGTTTATGGTACCGGGGAAAGTTGCACGGCACAAGAGAGGTTAGCAATGGTGGAAGGGTGAGAGTGCGTATAATCCATGGACTCACATTAGTCATAAAGAACTCATATACTTATTGCAAAAGTTTATTAGCCCTCGAAGCAAAGTACTACTACGCATGCTCCTAGGGGAAGGGTTGGTAGGAGTTAACCATCGCGTGATCCCGACCTCCAGACATAAGGAAGGCAATCAAAATAACACCCCATGCAACAAATTTGTCACACAACGTTTACCATATGTGCATGATATGGGACTTGCCAACTTTAACACAAGTATTTCTCAATTTCATAATTACCCAACTAGCATAACTCTAACATTACCACCTTTATATCTCAAAACAATTATCAAGTATCAAATTGATCATAGTGTTTAATGCACTCTATATGATAGTTTTTATTATACCCAACTTGGATGCCCATCATATTAGGACTAATTTTATAACCAAAGCAAATACCATGCTGTTCTAAAAGACTCCCAAAATAATATAAGTGAAGCATGAGAGATCAATAATTTCTAAAAAATAAAACCACCGTTGTGCTCTAAAAAGATATAAGTGAAGCATAGAGCAAAATTGTCTAGCTATAAAGATATAAGTGAAGCACATAGAGTATTCTAATAAATTCGGATTCATGTGTGTATCTCCCAAAAGGTGTGTACAGCAAGGATGATTGTGGTAAACTAAAAAGAAAAGACTCATATCATACAAGACGCTCCAAGGAAAACACATATCATGTGGCGAATAAAAATATAGCTCCAAGTAAAGTTACCGATAGACGAAGACGAAAGAGGGGATGCCTTCCGTGGCATCCCCAAGCTTAGGCTTTTGGTTGTCCTTGAATTTTACCTTGGGGTTCCTTGGGCATCCCCAAGCTTAGTCTCTTGCCACTCCTTATTTCATAGTCCATCAAATCTTTACCCAAAACTTGAAAACTTCACAACACAAAACTCAACAGAAAATCTCATGAGATCCGTTAGTGCAAGAAAGCAAACAACTACTTTAAGGTACTGTAATGAACTCATTATTTATTTATATTTGTGTTAAACCTACTGTATTCCAACTTTTCTATGGTTCATACCCCCCGATACTAGCCATAGATTCATCAAAATAAGCAAACAACACACAAAAAACAGAATCTGTCAAAAACAGAATAGTCTGTAGCAATCTGTAACTTTTGACTACTTCTGGAACTCTAAAAATCCTACCAAAATAGGAAGTCCTAGGCAATTCGTCTATTAATCTACTGCAAAAAGAATCACCTAAAAAAATCACGTTTCTATGATTTATTAAAGTTATTCTCGTGCATGCAAAAGTTTCTGTTTTTCAGCAAGATCAAATTAACTATCACCCAAGATGATCCTATAGGTTCTACTTGGCACAAACACTAATTAAAACATAAAACCACATCTAAACAGAGTCTATATGAATTATTTATTACTAAATAGGAACAAAAAGCAAGGAACAAAAATAAAATTGGGTTGCCTCCCAACAAGCGCTATTGTTTAACGCCCCTAGCTAGGCATAAAAGCGAGAATAGATCTAAGTATTGCCATCTTTGATATTCAATTCGTAAGTGGCTATCATAATAGATCCATAAGGTAATTTGATTTTCTTCCTAGCAAAGTGCTCCATGCCTTTCCTTAATGGAAATTGGAATCTAATATTCCCTTCCTTCATATCAATAATTGCACCAATCGTTCTAAGGAAAGGCCCACCAAGAATAATAGGACATGAAAGATTGCAATCTATATCAAGAACAATAAAACCTACGGGCACATAATTCCTATTTGCAGCAATAAGAACATCATTAATCCTTCTCATAGGTTTCTTAATAGTGAAATCCTCAAGGTGCAAGTTTAAAGAGCAATCATCAAATTCACGAAAAACCTAACACATCACCCAAAGTTTTTGGAATCGTGGAAACTCTAGCACCCAAATCACACAAAGCATAGCATTCATGATCTTTAATTTTAATTTTAATAGTAGGTTCCCACTCATCATAAAGTTTTCTAGGGATAGAAACTTCCAATTCAAGTTTTTCTTCATAAGATTGCATTAAAGCATCAACGATATGTTTAGTAAAGGCTTTATTTTGACTATAAGCATGAGGAGAATTTAACATGGATTGCAACAAGGAGATACAATCTATTAAAGAAAAATTATCATAATTAAATTCCTTGAGATCCAAAATAGTGGGTTCATTGCTATATAAAGTTTTGACCTCTCCAATCCCACTTTTAACAATTTTAGCATCAAGATCTAAAAACTCCGAATCATTGGGACGCCTTTTAACTGAAGTTGAATCATCTCCAGTCCCATCATTATCAAGATTCATATTGAAAAACAAAGATTTAATGGGGGGACACATCAATTACTTTTAGATCTTCATCATTATTATCATGAAAACTAGAAGAACACACTCTTACAAAGCAATCTGTCTTAGCACGCATTCTAGCGGTTCTTTCCTTGCACTCATGAATGGATATTCTCATGGCTTTGAGAGACTCATTGATATCATGCTTAGGTGGAATAGATCTAAGTTTCAAAGAATCAACATCAAGAGAAATTCTATCCACGTTCCTAGTCAATTCATCAATCTTAGGTAATTTTTCTTCAAGCAAAGCATTGAAATTCTTTTGAGAGATCATAAACTCTTTAACACTAATCTCAAAATCAGAGGGCATCTTATTAAAATTTCCATAAGAGTTGTTGTAGGAATTACCATAATTATTAGAGGAATTACTAGGGAATGGCCTAGGATTAAAGTTTCCTCTATACGCGTTGTTACCAAAATTATTCCTACCAACAAAATTCACATCCATAGATTCATTATTATTCTCAATCAAAGTAGACAAAGTCATATCATTAGGATCAATAGGAGCACTCTTATTAGCAAACAATTTCATAAGTTCATCCATCTTTCCACTCAAAACATTAATATCTTCTATCGCATGAACTTTTTTACTAATAGATCTTTCGGTGTGCCATTGACAATAATTAACCATAATATTATCTATGAGTTTAGTATCTTCTCCTAAAGTGATTTCCATAAAAGTGCCTCCCACGGCCGAATCTAAAAGATTTCTAGAAGCAAAATTCAATCCGGCATAAATTTTTTGTATGATCATCCATAAATTTAAACCATGTGTAGGGCAATTGTGAATCATTAATTTCATCCTCTCCCAAGATTGTCCAACATGCTCATGGTCAAGTTGCTTAAAATTCATAATATCGTTTCTAAGAGAGATGATCTTAGCGGGAGGAAAATACTTAGAGCTAAAAGCATCTTTGCACTTATTCCATGAATCAATACTATTTTTAGGAAAAGACGAAAAACAAGTTTTAGCACGATCTTTAAGCGAAAACGGAAATAGCTTCAATTTAACAATATCATTATCCACGCCTTTCTTCTTTTGCATATCACACAAATCAACAAAGTTGTTTAGATGAGTAGTAGCATCTTCACTAGGAAGGCCAGAGAATTGATCTTTCATGACAAGATTCAACAAAGCAACATTAATTTCACAAAATTCAGCATCGGTAAGAGGAGAAATTGGAGTTCTAAAGAAATCATTATTGTTGGTATTGGACAAGTCACACAATTTAGTATTATCTTGAGCCATCGTGACAAGCAATCCAACACAAAAGCACACAAGAGGCAAGCGCAAAAGAGGCGAACGGAAAAGAGAGGGCGAATAAAACGGCAAGGGTGAAGTGGGGGAGAGGAAAACGAGAGGCAAATGGCAAATAATGTAATGCGAGGGAGAAGAGTTTGTGATGGGTACTTGGTATTTCTTGACTTGAGCGAAGACCTCCCCGGCAACGGCGCCAGAAATCCTTCTTGCTACCTCTTGAGCACTGCGTTTGTTTTCCCTTGAAGAGGAAAGGGTGATGCAGCAAAGTAGCGTAATAATTTCCCTCAGTTTTTGAGAACCAAGGTATCAATCCAGTAGGAGGCTACATGCAAGTCCCTCGTACCTACACAAACAAACTAGAACCTCGCAACCAATGCAATAAAGGGGTTGTCAATCCCTTCACAGCCACTTGCGAAAGTGAGATCTGATCGAGATAATAAGATAGGATAAATATTTTTGGTATTTTTATGATATAGATTGGAATGTAAAGATTGCAAAATAAAGTAGATCGGAAACTTATATGATGGAAAATAGACGCGGGGGCCATAGGTTTCACTAGTGGCTTCTCTCAAGATAGCATAAGTATTACGGTGGGTGAACAAATTACTGTCGAGCAATTGATAGAAAAGTGCATAGTTATGAGAATATCTAGGCATGATCATGTATATAGGCATCACGTCCGCGACAAGTAGATCGAAATAATTCTGCATCTACTACTATTACTCCACACATCGACTGCTATCCAGCATGCATCTAGAGTATTAAGTTCATAAGAACAGAGTAACGCATTAGGCAAGATGATATGATGTAGAGGGATAAACTCAAGCAGTATGATATAAACCACATCTTTTTATCCTCGATTGCAACAATACAATACGTGCCTTGCTGCCCCTGCTGTCACTGGGAAAGGACACCTCAAGATTGAACCCAAAGCTAAGCACTCTCCCATTGCAAGAAAGATCAATCTAGTAGGCCAAACCAAACTGATAATTCGAAGAGACTTGCAAAGACAACCAATCATACATAAAAGAATTCAGAGGAGATTCAAATATTTCTCATAGATAAACTTGATCATAAACCCACAATTCATCGGATCTCGATAAACACACCGCAAAAAGAGTTACATCGAATAGATCTCCAAGAAGATCACAGAGAACATTGTATTGAGATTCAAAGAGAGAGAACAAGCCATCTAGCTAATAACTATGGACCTGAAGGTCTATGATAAACTACTCACAACTCATTGGAGAGGCCTTGGCATTGATGTAGAACCCCTCTCTGATCAATTCCCCCTCCAGCAGAGCGCCGGAAAAGGCTCCAAGATGGGATCTCACGGGAACAGAAGGTTGTGGTGGTGGAAATAGGGTTTCGTGGTGCTCCTGATGTTATAGGGGTACGTAGATATATATAGGCGAAGTAAGTCGGTAAGGGGAGCCACGAGGGGCCCACAAGGGTGGGGGCACGCCCTCCCTTCTAGGGCGCACCCAGGACCCTCGTGGCCGCCTCATTTGCTTCTTGACGTCCACTCCAAGTCTGCTGGATTGCGTTTGTTCCAAAAATAACTCTCTCGAAGGTTTCATTCCGTTTGGACTCTGTTTGATATTCCTTTTCTGGGAAACACTGAAATAGGCAAAAAAACAGCAATTTGGGCTGGGCCTCCGGTTAATAGGTTAGTCCAAAAAATGATATAAAAGTGTTTAGTAAAGCCCATAAACATCGAAAACAGGTAATATAATAGCATGGAACAATAAAAAATTATAGATACGTTGGAGACGTATCAGGTGCTGGGGGTTCCACTGGTTGGCGAGCTCTTGCGACTCCCACTGATAAATAGGCTCCTGATATGGGTAAAGAACTGGTGCTGGCTCAGCTGCTGGGGGTTGTGAAAGACCCCAAAATCTGTAGGTGTCCTCGGGCATAATAGTGTACCTGCCTGAACGTATATGAAACAAAGAGGGTGAGGGAAAACTAATAATCTCACAAGTACCCTGACTAAATACTAGGTTGTAGAGTAGTTGTTTGTCACCGCCCTTTTTAATAAAATTATGTGCTACCATACTGGCATAGTTTAAATATTTAGTGGGTAACAACATCTCATCATCGTTCCTAATAGGCATTTCAAAATGTTTAGCTAGGAGGGAGGCATAGACACCACCAAAAACATTACCCTTCGAGCGATTCATGTTTAACCGTCGAGCAACAATAGCGCCCAAACTAAAAGTTCTCTCAGCATGTAAAGCATCACACAAAATGGCAAGGTTAGGAGCGCTAAGGCCTCCACTCTCCCATCGACCAATCAAACATCTCCCAGCAAATAATGAATAATAGCGTAAAACAGGGAAATGTAAACTATCCACTCTCGCCTCTGACACTCCTCTCTCTTCCCCCACAGTAGATTCAGCAAAGAAATCCTCCATGTCCCTAGGACGTGGTTCGCTGATGCATCCCTCAAAAGGTATTTTGCAAACATCACAAAAATCATAAAGTGTCATCTCCGTAGGCTCATCATACAAATGAAATTCTACTGTGGGTAGTGATTTCCTAGGATAAAAATGAAAGTTTTGCACAAATGTATTAGTGAGTAGGAGGTATTGTTCACACTTATATTAGAGGAAACGAAGGAGGCTTGCATTCCTCGCCAAATAATAGAAATCATCATAAATTTTGGCTGCCCTCAAGAATGTATCACTTGGCCATTCACATGGCTTAACCTCCGCGGCTCGAGCAAGGTTGTACTTGGGCTTGTTGTTCTCCTCATTCTCATTTCTCTCTGAACCCCGGCTGGAAGAACCCCTTAACCACCTCTTCATAGTTTTTCTTTCGTTTGAAATTTTTAGTGACTCAAAATAAAAGTGGACAAAACTCAACAACATTGATAGCAACTACTCCCACAAGTGTCTACAGGCTATATCATGCAACAAAACTACTTTGGACTATATAAATTTGGCATGCAAGCTCAAGAACAAGGTCACCATAGTAGCAAAAATTTGCAATATATAAAGCACTAGAACAAAAACTAATGGGACCATTGGAGGAGTCACATACCAAAGAACTATCTCCCGAAACAGTTTTGGAAACAGAGTTTCGAGCAAGGAGACAAAAAATGGCAGCAAAATGAGCAAGAACATGGGTTTGAGCAATAGTGGGATTTTTTCTGGAGGAAGACGAAGTGGACGGGTGCTGGAATAAGTGAGGGGGGCCCACATGGGACCCACAAGCCTGCTAGGCGCGTCTAGGGGGTGGGCGTGCCCTGTGGGCTAGTGGAGACTGGTGCACCTCCCTGATGTGTTTTTAGTGCCAAAAATGATTAAATAATCTAGAAAAAATCATACTAAATTTTCATGGCATTTGGATAACTTTTATTTTCTGGTCATTTTTTATTGCACGGATATCTCAGAAAACACAAAACAAATATTATTTTTGCTTTATTTATTCTAAATAAAAGAAAGTAAAAAGTGGGTACAGAGAGTTGTGATTACTAAATTCATCCATCTCATGCCCCTTAAAAGGAATCCATTAACAAGGTTGATCAAGTCTCGTTAACAAACTTCTTCCGAATGACATGAAACCGGAGAATCTTCGTATAACACTAGGCTACCTCAACGGTGATATGCATGTCCTCAACAATAATAATATCATATTTCTTTTTGACGTAGGAAGAGAGAATTCAAAACCTCCAATAGTAATTGTTGAAAATTTTCCAATAGAATTGATACTATTCACTTGAGATTGTTTCTTCGGAAAGTGTACCGTACACTACTGGAATCAGCTACTTTGCCATATGCCAGTTCTTTGCCGTCCGCTAGCGGACGGCAAAGAAGCTCTTTGCCATCAGCTTCCAAAAAGCGGACGGCAAAGAACTGGCTGATGGCAAAGACCAAGTTTGCCATCATCCAGTTCTTTGCCGTCGGCTAG
>NC_057798.1:522542885-522613531 GCF_018294505.1 Triticum aestivum | reverse complement strand
CCTCCTCCACCCTGCAGGTGAGTCTCTTCTTCCTTTTTTTCCTTTTTTCTGTTTTTTAGTTTTAGGTTTATGTTTAGTTTTAGGTTTATAGGTTTAGTTTTAGTTTAGTTTTAGGTTTAGATTTAGTTTTTTCTTTTTCTGTTTTTTTAGTTTTAGGTTTAGGTTTAGTTTAGTTTTAGGAAAGAAGAAAAAGAGAAAAAGAGGAGATCAGGAGACGGCAAAGAACCTGCCATGTAGTGACGTGTAGATGACATCATACGGCGGACGTCAAAGACACTAGAAATTTTGCCGTCAGCGGCGGACGGCAAAGGCCTGCCGTTAGCCACTTAACTGACTGACAGCGCAATTATTGATGTCCGCTCTCTTTGCCGTCCGCCGCAGACGGCAAAGGGCCTTTGCCGTCAGCCGCCAGGAAGCAGACGGCAAAGTAGCTGTTTACCGTAGCCTACTTTGCCGGAGCCTTTTACCGTCCGCGGCTGACGGCAAAGGCCTTTGCCGTCCGTCGTTCATGCCTTTGCCGTCCGCCGTGGCAGACAACAAAGTAGCTGATTCCTGTAGTGGTATGCTCATTACCATTAACATGAAAAGTGGCATTGCGCTTGTTGCAATCTATAACATCCCCTGCAGTATTCGAAAAGGGTCTACCAAGGTTCGTCGACATACTGTCGTCCTCGGGTATATCAAGAATAACAAAGTCGGTTAAAATAGTAACATTTGCAACTACGACAGGCACATCCTCACAAATACCGATGGGTATAGTAGTTGATTTGTCAACCATTTGCAAAGAGATTTCAGTTGGTGTCAACTTATTCAAATCAAGTCTATGATATAAAGAGAAAGCCATAACACTAACATCAGCTCCAAGATCACATAAAGCAGTTTTAACATAGTTTCTTTTAATGGAGCATGGTATAGTTGGTATTCCTGGATCTCCTAGTTTCTTTGCTATTCCATCTTTAAAAGTATAATTAGCTAGCATGGTGGAAATTTAAACTTCCGGTATCTTTTTTTTATTTGTAACAATATATTTCATATACTTAGCATAAGGAGACATTTTTAGAATATCAGTCAAATGCGTAGGCAAAAAGACAGGTCTAAGCATTTCAACAAAGCGCTCAAATTCTTCATCATCCTTTTTCTTGGATGGCTTAGGAGAAAGGGCATGGGTTTCTGAACCCACAGTTCTCTTTCTTTACCATGTTTCCTAGCAATGAAGTACTCCCTCCGTCCCAAAATACTTGTTAGAGAGATGGATAAAATTGGATGCATCTATAACTAAAATACGTCTAGATTCATCCATTTCTTTGATAAGTATTTTCGGATGGATGGAGTATCTTTTATCATATCTCTTATTCTTAGGTTGTGGGTTATCCAGATCAACTGCAGGTTCTATCTCCACATCATTATCATTACTAGGTTGAGAATCAACATGAAAATCATCATTAACATTATCACTAGGCTCATGTTCATCACTAGATTGTGTTTCAGCATTAGAAATAGAAATGCCACACTACAAAAAAATTACACTTCCGTGATGATATTTGTTTGTCACAGTAGGTCGCATTTTCAGTCATGCATGTACATCCATGATGATTTTATGACAGAATCAAGATAGTCATACATGTGCTGTCATAGAAGTGTTCCATGACATTACCAAAATTATCACCACGGAAGTGTCCACTTTCATGATGATAAATTGTGCGTCACAGAAGTGCTTTTGTCAAGGGTGACCGACACGTGGCATCCACCATAATGGAACGCCGTTAAGCTATCGGGTCCGGTTTTGGATCCGATAACCCGTTAACAGCCCGAACCAATGGGAAATTTCCATGTGTAAAATTATAATTGGCTAGAAGAAACACATGTTAGCTCGTTAGTGGGCCAGATGTCACCCGTCCATTGGAGGAGACATGCCTATGATACGTCGACACGTGGCAGGGCCCAACAGAGGCCCATAGGCCGGCCCAGTCAAAGGCCCGTAGTACTTACTCAGGTACTAGTGGGCCAGCCCAATAAAGGCATGTTTAATAAAGGCCCATTTACGGCCTAAAGCCAGATCTAGCCTGTTAATTGTTCGCCGAATATGTGGGCCCAATTACAGCCAAATGACTTTTGGCCTGTTAGAGGCCCGATGTAGATATTGGCCCATTTCAGCCCGGTGTGTCTTTCGGCCTGGGAATGGCCCGTGCTACCCGTTGGTCATATATGGTCTGATGCACATCTGGCCCACTAACGGCCCGTGATAAAGGTGGCAACAGTTCAGGCCAACATGACTTTGGGCCTGTTAAAGGTCTGTCATATAATTCGGCCTGTTGATGCTTGTACTAAGCTTTCGGCCTCTTAAAGGCCCATGATGTCAGTGGGACAACTAAGGCCCAAGATATGTTTCGGCCTGGTAACGTCCTGTCATATAACTGGGCCCAAAAAGGCCCGCTCTACATTTTAGCCCGCTGAAAGCCCGTCGACGACTAGTGAAAATTGAGGCCTAACATGCATTTCGGCCTGCTAAAGGCCCATGGTTTCATCTTGGCCGTAACAGGCCAGTAGAATATTCAGCCTATTCATGTCCCAACGCTACCTGGGCCAAACTAAGCGATGGGTCCACAAAAGGCCCAACTAAAATTTGGGTCGAATATAGGCCGAAGCAAGTTGTGGGCCTGGCGCAAAGTGTGAAGGCCACAATCATTCAGCTCAATAAAGATGCATGCCGACCCAATTGTGGCCCACTAAAACTAGGCCCGTTAGAGGCGAATGTTTTGGCCCGGTCGACTACATCAGATTTTTGTTCAAGAGTGCGAATGATGGCAGTAACTAGTAGGAATTAAGAACAAACCTACTCTATATAATAAAGAAATTATGGCATAGTAACTAAGAATAAACCTACACTATACAATAAAGGATTTACGGTATATTACATCCACTGGGCATCGAAGTTCGCCACCAGTGATCATAAAGCGCAATGAAGAAGCAGATTACAAAAACTGGGCACCATTGCAGCATAACAAAATAATACTGAGCCAAGACCACTTCCAAGGTAGTTCAAGAAAGGTTAACCTTGCGTGGGAATGCTGTGCAAGCTGCTGAGCAAGGCTGTGAGACCGGCCTAGCATGTCGGTCATAGCTTCCAGGTGTAGCTGTTTAGCAATGAGGTTCTCATTGGTGTTCTCCGCAATCTTTCTTAGAGATAGGACTTCAAGTCAAAGTTGAGTTGCAGAATGCCTTTCTGCTAGAACTTGGGACTGAAGAAGTCGAACTGATTTAGACAACGAATTCTGTGAGCTTGTCTGACTGCTAGTCTCAAGTAACTTGAACACTACATCAAGACAAGACTTTGGGGTTGTCTTGCTATCTTCAAGATGTTTTGCCTTCTTTCTGCAATATATGTTGGGTTTGTCTCACAGCCTTTAGCTGACTTGTGCATGCCATCAGGCATATCACCTTGAAACAAGCAGAGAGATGACATGTTTTGCACGTGTATAAACAAAGATGATAATTGTGCTATCAATTCCATCCAATTTCAAATTAGAAAATAAAGAGTAATTTCAAAATATCAATAGCATAATTTGGCATTGTTCATAATGCGGGGAGCTTCACCACACTATTGGATTACCATGTCAACATAACACGCATAGGTGAAGGGCAAAGACAATCATTGTATCTATTTTGGTTAATGTGCATGGCATGTTGTTCATATCATCAGCCAGATCAGTAAGATAAAACAGGAGATGACAAGGTGCAAACTTGGGCTGCTTCACCACACACTGGATTATAGATCCACAAAAACAAGCATACATATAGGGAGTATTGAGTAATGTGCATGGTATGTATAAGGAATTTGGTTTTACAAGTAAAACTTAGAACTTACGATTCTTACAAACATGCATTTTGATAGAAACAACAAACTAAACAACAGTAAACGATATGGAGTATGAGCAAATTAAACAGCAGTTGAGGATAAAGGCTTTAGAAGGACTGACTTACATTAACAGTTAACACTGGCTTTATGATGCCCTTCTCCATGTCAAGGGAATGATAACTCAAGAATTTCAGCACAAAATCTTCTTCATAAGCATTGCATGTACTCTACATTTTATAGAGAGTAATTATAGATATGATAATACTAGAAGGGATAGAGGATAATGAAGATAAGATGCAAATTGATGCTACATAATCAACTACCAATCCCTGGAAGTACAAGCATTACATGACAAAATGTACTGACAAGAGAAATGGGCTACACTTCTGCACTGGCATTGTCTATGTATTCTACTTTTTGGTAAGATTAAACATAGATCTGATCTTTTTTAGTAAATGGTGGGCGAGGGAGATAAGATGCAGAATGCTACACAATGAACCAATCCCTCTTCCCATAATACAAGAGTGTTTTGAACACTGGTGTACTATACAAAACGTTCTTATATTATGGGATGGAGGGATAGACGATGTTCAGTCCTTACAAGAGGACTACAGAGCTAGACCTCTTCAAAATCATTGGGTTGATTCTAAATTTATGTAAGAGTCCATACAGATCTTATAATGTCCACTAAATGGACGATAACGAGGCTAACATGTGCAGTGATGCTACATAATCAAACAACTATGAAAGTAAGTATGGTCATATAGGGCAAGAGGTACTCACAAGAGTAATGCAGTGTGTAGTATAGTTGCGAGATTTTGTGGTCCCTTGAGAATGAATGTTCTTCTGCTAATAGTTTTCGTACAAGTGAAACATTAAGGAAATGCAGAAATGTAGTTCAAATTGTGATGTGATATCATAGACAGTACCTTACGCTGCAGACAAGACCAATGTGTAACAAGATTATTCCAGTCACCGTCGAATAAATGTAGCACCGGAGACTTTATAGAAATTTCGTTTAGAAGCTTGCCATCGAAGTGCGCTTGCCTCAGGTAGGAACGATACTTCATCAACGAGTGCTTGAAAAGCGCAACTAACCCTTGCTCGTCTTCACAATCCAGTTTGGTCCTCGCCTATTTAAAAGAATGAAATCTTGTGTCTTCTGTCAGCAAAAACATATGCAGTAATTACTATGAATAACATTAGTACATTACTTACGTGTAAGTTGTGGAGGAAGACTGGAAATTGTTCTATGTCTACGGTATAATCTTTCCATGAAGGAAAAATGCGCACAAAGTTCCGGACAACAATATAAGCTTCATCTTCTAAACTAGGAAGAAATGGAACAAGGGTCCTATTTGCTGCAATTGGGGCTCTGTCTGGTTCGAAAAGGGATTTGGCAACTGGATTTGGTGTACTCTTTGCTGGAATGGGGGTTTTGCGTCATAGAGCTGGTGCTATGTCAACTTGCATCATCATACTGTTTGCTGCAGTTGGGGTCTGCTTAGTTGGGGCATCAGAAATGACCAGTGTAGTAGGGCTAGAGTCTGCTAGAGTTGGGGTGTTTTGTGGGTCAGGTGATTGCAACTACACCTAATGGGCTATTTGATTTATCAGGTGCCACTATGTTTTCCAAATACTTTTCTTGTGCTCCTCCACGATCAGCAATCGCCCTCTTCCTTTTGAACGTCTGATACACAAGAACATCATTTGAATGGGTAAATATTGTATGATGACAGATGGAATATGTACTGAAAATGGATAGGCAGGGTGTATTCACATACACGATGTGTAAACTAAGCTAATGGCAGTGTAACAAAGTAGAACAAATGCAAAGCATCAGTTGTAAGATATGTGCGACTAATATAACCTTGGAAAGTTAGAGCAAGCACCTTGATGGGTGAATAAGATAGGGCATCTGCCTCTGACTCCTCCACTAGGGAGCTACATTGACTTAGGTCTCCCTCTAGCTGAGAATCACTGTTAGGATCATATTCTGAGCATGAATCTGTAGGTGGAGAGCGTTTGTATTGCATTGCATCCAGACTTGATTTTAGTCCCTTAATGCCGTGTTTGACAACCATGACATTGTTTTGCTTTATTATTTTCATGAGCCCAAGCTCATAATCATTATGATGCTATTCAGAATCTGAGATTCATGAAAACATAAATAGTAGTCAGATTATCTATGGAATGCATTGCGGATTCAACTCGAAGAGTGTCTCCCTATAAACCCCTGCATATGCAAAGTTCACCCCCAACTGTGCTGACTAGACCACACACAGAAATACAAACCCCTTTTGTCTCTATAACAGGCAGACACACATTTCAAAACTGAAGTAGGAATATTAGAATCATATCAAATTTGTATTTGAACAAATAAACTAAGGAATTATGAGTGGCATAATGTTTAGCTTCAAGGGTGGAGTGTTGGTAGTGCGACATAAAGCAAGTAGGCAGATTGTATTCCATGTAAAAGATCGAAGCCTATGTAAAAGCTGGAAATGACACTTTCTTTCTATACAATGCAGTGTTCGTTGCCCACACATGATGGAAGAGATCACACAGATAAATACTATTCACTCATGTCTACGGTTCCAGTATTTTGAAACAAGGTGGTCCACCCTAAAAGAATATTGACAACAAATATGAAAAGGCAAGCATAGATGTAGTGAATCAATCATTTGCTTATGAGATTACTAGGACAAGTATGCAGAATTGTAACTGCAGTAAGAGATCGTCCAAAATCCGAATCAAGAAGTTTGTCTAGCACTTATTGTTTGCAACTAATCAACAGGAATAATTGGATATTGTTGGGGATATAACTATTTGTATAAGCCGCCCAGGAGGGGCCGGGTTACGCAAGGAGGACTCACCAGAAAGAAGCACAAGACCAAAGAATGAAGATGGTGGTTCATAGAGGGCTTAAGGCCCACAGGCGACTTAAGGCCCGTTGTAGTAAACCGCCACAATAATATGACTTGTATCATAAGGTAGACTTAACTAGTCACCGAGCCGGACACTGTTTATAAGCCAGCCGGGACTCTGTAAGCTGCAGGGCGTCGACCCGTGTATATAAGCGGACGACCTTTTGGCGGCTTAGGGCAAGAAACAACTCATCGAGAGCCAGGCATAGCGTATCTCACTCCCTGGTCATCGAAACATCAATACCAACCCAACTAGACGTAGGCCTTACCTTCACCGTAAGGGGCCGAACTAGTATAAAACCTCTCGTGTCCCTTGTCCTGATTAACCCCTTCAAGCTTCCTAGTTGCGATGGCTCCACAACTAAGTCCTTTCACGAGGACATCTGACGTGACAATTCCACGACAGTTGTCACCCACCGTGGGGCCAGCGCACGGTGGATTTGAGTTCTTGAAGGGCAACTTCGAAGGGCTCAAGGGATACGTAGTGGGCCGGATGACCAAGAGTCATCGCGGCAAGATCTACATCGACAACGAAGGCTGGGGCCCCGACGCCGGCTCAATCGAGTACGGATACCGGGTCCCCTTTGGCGGAATCCATGTCTTCATCGGCCAGATCAGAGAGCCGGGACCTGAGCCGGACAACAGCACCGACCTCATCGAGACTGCCGAACGTGCGAGGAAGACCCGAGCTCAACCCGTCATGAAGCGTGCTTTCGTGGGCTGCATCCACGGAGAGGAACTTTCTGAAGGATCTGAAGATGGTGGTGAGACGGCCGTCTGGTCAGACGGTGATTCGTCCGCCGGTTCAACAGATTCGTTGTACTAGGTGCAAGACGGCGTGCTCGGGGGTTGTTCTGATGGCACCAGTATTCCGGACCCCTGTGAGCCGCCAAGATGGGCAGGAATCTTTATGGCTGGGACTCAGCCCGGTTCTAATTCTACAGCTGCTGCAGCAATAACATCCGGGATAGGGACAGCCGGGGTAGGTGGCCCTATGCGCCCGCCGGCTCAGGTGCTAATAGACCTCATGGACAAGCTTACGGCCCTGTTAACCTCCACGGTTATCCCTGCGAACAAAGATGAACATGACGCGGAGGTGGCACGGGTGCGTGAGGAGATAGCTTAGGCCAAGTAGGCCTTGGCAGCTAAGGATACTAGACTAGCTACAGAGCGGGCGGCTCTCGACGCCCGGGCATAGCGGTTGCAGTCAGAAGCTTACCAGCTCACGGTGAGCTTAAACGCATCCAATGAGGTAATGAGGAGGAGACACCAGAAAACCCAATCCCCTTTACCTCCGAATTACGACCCTCAGGTTCTTTTCGCTACACCCGGAGCAGGCCCAAGTAACCCGCCAGATGCCAATCAGTTTATGACAGCCGGAGCAGGAGGACCGGCTCAGCCTCGAGAGATGCTGCCCCCTCATGTGAGCATGGCACCACCACGTTATGTACCGATACCGGAGGGTCACTTTTCCAACCCCATGGAGAACTTAATCGCGGCTTCTGTGCGCTTGGCGGCTCTGCCCGTGGACGGTGATGACCCGACAGCGGTGGAGACCCGGAGGGTCAGAGAGCTTCTCCAGACGGCCCTGGCTCAGCAAGAGACCTATTCTTACAGCAGAGACAGGATCCACTCAACTCCCCCGCCTTGGTTAGCACCGCCTCGTCGGAGCCGGAGCCCGAGTTACAGCAGGCACATGGAATCTGAAGCTTTGTCAAGCAACGCCAAATGCCAACATGGTGGCTATAACCCGGTGCAGGACCGAGTACGTCAGGAGAATGAGCGGGCGACTCAGCTGGCGGCTCAACAGGCGGCTCATCAGAATATTCCAGAGTATCCAACGACTTCTGTTGGGACAGGAGTAGCCACCAGAACCGGTGGTGTTCCTTGTTTGGTACCGGCTTTGCGCAACGTGCGCCTGCCCAAGGACTTCAAGGGACCTCGAAAAGTGCCAAATTACATGGCCGACTTAGAGCCTGGAGCATGGATTGATAGTTATGAGATGGCCATGGAGCTGTTGGAAGTGAGTGACGCGGCAATGGCTAAATATTTCACCATGATGTTAGATGGAACGACCCGGTCTTGGTTAAAAAGCTTACCACCCAATTCCATTGGTTCGTGGGAGGAGTTAAAAGCCCGTTTCATCCAAAACTTCAAGGGCACCTGTAAGCAATCTATGTCGATCGTGGACTTGACGAATTGTAAGCAGGGGGAGGGTGAATCCACCACCCATTGGGTACGCCGGGTCAAGGAGATAATTCATTCATCTGATAAGATGGATGCCGGCTCTGCAGTCCTTATGTTGGAGAAAAATTGCAGCTTTGAGCCGTTGAGGCAAAAACTGGGGCGCCTTAAACGTGACTACAAGGATATGGTTACGCTAATGACGGCTTTAGTCAAATATGCTGATTCTGATAGTACCAAGGATCCCATGTCTGACGATGAGAAGACAGGAAAGGGAAAAAGGAACGACAATGGAAAGGGTCAACAGCACAACCCGGTGAATCAAAGCGGCAATAAGCGTAAGGCGGACGGCAACCCAGAGTTTGTAGCCAACGCTAGTGCACAGGGTAACAATCAGAGACGTAAGGGTAAGTGGCCTCGTTCTGGCGGGTTAGGCCCATCTTTTGAGCAGCTACTCAATGAGCCTTGCCCGAAACACAACACCCGGGAGCACCCTGCTACACACCTGTGGAAAGATTGCGCGATCATGAAGGCGTTTAAAAATTCCAATACCTTTGATGGCAGTCATAGATCTGGCGGCAGTTCAGGGGCTGGCGGCTTTCATGGCCCAGGCGGCGGCTCAAACTCCGGTTTTCAGGGACAGCCGGGAGGAAATAATCAGCAGCAGTCTGGACAGGGAGGGCAATAGCAGCAGCAGTCGGGTTATCAAAGCCATCCAAAACAGTTGAGTGGTGGGCAGTACCATGTGTTTACCACTAGCTTATGCAAACATGACCCAGAAGGTTCATAAGAGGGCCGTAAATTCCATTGAGCCGGCAATTCCTCATTATTTAGGATGGTCAGAGCAACCCATTATATGGAGTAGAAAGGATCACCCTCCACGAGTCGATAATCCGGGTCAGTTAGCCTTGGTGGTAGCACCCCAGGTTGGTGGATATAAATTCACTAAGGTACTCATGGACGGAGGTAGCAGCATCAATATCCTCTACTACGAGACTTTTCAACGCATGGGGTTGACTGAGAAGAATCTGAGAACATCCAACACTGTTTTCCGTGGGGTGGTTCCCGGCAAGTCGGCTTACCCAGTTGGCAAGATTGAATTGGAGGTGGCTTTTGGAGATGAGTATGATTCCAGGGCTGAGAAATTGACGTTTGAAGTGGTTAAAATCAGGAGTCCATATCACGCTCTGTTTGGGCGACCGGCTTATGCTAAATTCATGGCACGGCCATGTCACGTTTACTTATAGCTCAAGATGTCGGGTTACAAGGGCACCATCACTGTGCATGGGAGTCAAAAGGTGGCCTTGGAATGTGAAGAAGGCGACGCGGCTTACACTGAGACTGCCTGTGCCGCGGAGGAGCTCAAATTTTATCAAGACAATGTTGACCCGGCGGATATGACCTCCCTCAAGGAACCAACTACTGAGCATGACCCGGCGTTGAAGTTTAAATCGGCCGCTGAGACAAAGCTTGTTGACTTTACCCCAGGAGATGCCTCTAAGCAGTTCAGTATCAGTGCCAATTTGGATCCTAAATAGGAAAGCGCGCTCATCGAGTTCATCCATGAGAACTGGGGCATCTTTGCATGGAAACCTTCTGACATGCCGGGTGTACCGAGGGAACTCGCTGAGCACACTCTCAATATTGATCCAATGTATAAGCCGGTCAGGAAGTTTCTCCGATGTTTCAACAAAGAGAGACGGAAAGCTTTTGGGGAAGAGGTCGCCTGGCTCTTGGCGGCCGGGTTTGTTGTTGAAGTTTTTCACCCGGAGTGGTTGGCTAACCCGGTGTTAGTCCTCAAGAAGAACGGCACTTGGCGGATGTGTGTGGATTACACGGACTTAAACAAGGCTTGTCCGGTTGATCCCTTTGCTCTCCCCCATATTGATCAAATCATTGATGCTACGGCGGGTTGGTGAATGTTTGATCTACTTGGATTCTTACTCTGGCTATCATTAGATCAAGATGGTAGTTAAGGACCAGGAGAAGACAACTTTCATTACTCCGTTTGGAGCCTTCTGTTATATGTCTATGCCATTTGGACTCAAAAGTTCCCAGGCGACTTATCAGCGGTGTGTGCAGAACTGTTTGCACGATCAAATTGGGTGTAATGTTCATGCTTACGTAGATGACATTGTGGTGAAGTCCAGAGAAAAGGAAACCTTGATATCTGACCTGAAAGAGACCTTTGATAATCTCCGGGTTTACAAGATGATGCTTAACCCGGCCATGTGTGTGTTTGGTGTACCTGTGGGCAAGCTCTTAGGTTTTCTGGTGTCAAACAGAGGCATTGAAGCTAATCCAGAGAAGATTAAGGCGATTACCTCTCTGACTAAGATGGCGTGCATCAATGATGTTCAGCACCTGGCGGGTCGTGTGGCCGCTTTAAGCCGGTTCATAAGCCGGTTAGGTGAGAAGGCCCTTCCATTATATCAGATGATGAAGAAAACTGACACTTTTGTCTGGAGTGATGTTGTGGATGCTGCCTTTGAAGACTTGAAGAGGCAATTGTCTGAACCATCGGTTCTTGCGGCTCCCATTGACAGAGAGCTATTGCTGTTATATGTGGCTGCTAATTCACGAGCGGTCAGTGTTGCCATGGTGGTGGAGCGTATGGAAGCTGGCAAGGAACATCCGGTTCAACGGCCGGTTTATTATATCAGTGAGGTGCTCATTGAGTCTAAACAAAGGTATCCACATTGGCAGAAACTCATTTACGGAGTGTTTATGGCCAACCAGAAGTTGAAGCAGTACTTTCAAAGTCATCCTATAACTGTGGTAAGTTCTGCCCCTTTGGGAGACATCATCCAGAATAGGGAGGCCACATGACGAGTCACCAAGTGGGCTATCGAGCTTGGGCCTCATGGTTTGAAGTAGATGCCACGTACTGCCATTAAATCTCAGGCCTTGGTGGACTTTATCAATGATTGGACAGAGTTGCAGGCACCTGAGGAGAAGCCAGATAACACATATTGGACTATTCACTTTGACGGGTCCAGGCAGCTAGAAGGCTCGGGGGCTGGAACTATTTTAACTTCCCCTCGAGGTGACAAATTTCGTTATGTACTCCAGCTTACGTTCCCATGCACTAATAATGCAGCTGAGTACGAGGACTTACTCCATGGTCTCCGGATGGCCAAGGAGATGAACTTAAGCCGGGTAAGGTGTCTGGGCGACTCAGATCTCGTGGCTCAACAGGTGTCAGGCAAGTGGGATTCCAAGGATCCTATCATGGCGGCTTATCGACGTGAAGTAGATGATGTGGCTGGACATTTCAAAGGTTATCAAGTGGAGCACATTGATCGAAGGAAGAATGAGGCGGCTGATGCTTTAAGCCGGCTGTGATCTCAATGTAAGCCGGTGCCACCTAACACCTTTCTTGATGTTTTGCATAACCCTTCTGTCAAGGTGCCTACCGAGGAAGAACTAGCGGTGCCAGACCCGGAGGCCCAGCTGGTGGCAGCTCTTCATGTTATCCCGGATTGGACAGTGCCATATTTGGCCTACATGACATGGGGAGAGTTACCGGAGGATGAGACTTTGGCAAGACAAATTGTCAAACGATCCAAATCCATGACGATTGTTAATGGTGAGTTGCATCATTGCAGTGTAACAGGGGCGTTTCAATGCTGTGTGTCACCTGGAGAGGGACAAGAGATACTTCGTGAAATTCATGAAGGAGATTGTGGTCATCATGCCGGCTCAAAATCTCTTGTGGCCAAGGCTTTCCGTCATGGTTTCTACTGGCTCACGGCTCATGCTGATGCAGAGGATCTAGTCAGTAAATGTGACGGTTTTCAGAAGTTCTCACGACGTACTCATGTGCCGGCTCAGGAATTGAGGATGATCCCAATTACCTGGCCGTTCGTAGTCTGGGGGCTTGACATGGTTGGACCTTTCAAAAGGTCTAAGGATAAAAAGACACATCTCCTGGTGGAAGTGGATAAGTTTACAAAGTGGGTTGAGGCAGAGCCAGTCAGTAAGTGTTATGCGGCCACAGCGGTTCAGTTCATGAAAAAGGTGATCTTTCGTTTTGGTTTCCCACACAGCATTATAACTGATAATGGTACTAATCTTTCCAAGGGAGCCATGGAAGAGTTCTGTCAGCGAGAACATATCCGGCTTGATGTTTCGGCCGTTGCTCATCCTCAATCCAATGGTCAAGCAGAAAGAGCTAATCAAGAGATACTGAAGGTTATTAAGCCCCGGCTCTTAGTCCCCTTAAAACAGACTCCGGGTTGCTGGGTGGAGGAGTTACCCTCTGTACTATGGAGCATCAACACTACGCCTAACAGATCTATGGGTTACACACCTTTTTTCATGGTCTATGGAGCAGAGGCAGTTCTACCAAGTGACATTCGACACGATTCACCCCGTGTGGCAGCTTATGTTGAGGCGGACAACGAAAAGGCTCGTCGGGAGGCACTGGATTTGTTGGATGAGGAGCGAGACTTGGCAATAGCCTGCTCGGCGATTTACCAGCAAGACATGCGCTGTTATCGCAGCCGCCGGGTCAAGAGCAGAACCTTTCAGGAAGGTGATTTGGTGCTCCAGCTCATCCAGGATCAATCTGACATGCACAAGCTATCTCCGCCTTGGGAAGGACCCTTTGTGGTCAGCAAGAATCTGAACAACGGGTCATACTACCTCATTGATATTCGAGAGCGCAAGGACTCATGTAAATCGGAGGAGGAGACCCGCCGGCCGTGGAATATAGCCCATCTTCGGCCTTACTATACTTGAGCCACCGGCTCTTAAGATGTATATACTTTTGATGATGTACATATTATATAAAGCAATAAAGTAGGTCCTCTATCCTTTTTTCCCATAAAGAATGTTTTTATGTCTTCTTTATCAGGTGGTGGACACTACCAACAGGGAGCGGATCATATCTGAATCCGGCTTTCCCTTTGGTCCGGCTTATGATCATATCTGAATCTAGCCATGATCACTTGGGGCTTCTTGTTCAAACATAGGTCATATTCGAACCAAAGAGAACATAGCTGTCGATACCCGCTTGATCGGCATACTGCCAAACCCACTTGGGGGCTTCTTGATCATATTTGAATCACAACTTAACCCCTTTGGGTCTGACGTGGATCGTATTCGAATCCACATCATTAAACAAATCTTATGGTCACTTGGGGGCTTCCTGTTCAAACATAGGTCGTATTCGAACCAAAGAGAACATAGCTGTCGATACCCATTTGATCGGCATCGCCAAGCCACTGGGGGCTATATGATCGTATCCGAATCTTAGCTTAACCCCTTTGGAACGGCTTACTGATCGTATTCGAATCAGAAGCTTGTAAATGTTGGTTATTATCCATTATAAGAATAAATTATTTTGACTATACTGAGACCTTGTGAAAGGCATTATGCGATGTTTTCTGTATTTTCCGGTTTAATATTGGTCACACCAGGTTGTTAAATACCAGGTGAGCATCATATCAGCAGGAAAGATTATCAAGGGGATCGCAGGTATGTTATCATGGTTATGTTTAAACAACTATAGTCGTAAACTGGCTCGTATATGGTATCTTTGGTTGGTATTCTGGGTTGTCAATACTTTATGGGACCCCCGGTGCAATAAACCGCCAAGGGAATTTTTGTTTGTTTTTATGTGCAGGATAAGGAAAGCAAATTTAAAACGCCAAGGGCATAACCGATCAACATAAGCCAGAAGTATATAGAAACGGCGGCTTATGAAAATGTTAAGCGCTAGGAATATGCGCGAAGGCATGACAAACATGGAGAAGTTTTTCTACCCTATTACAAGACTCCCCGAGTCTGAACAAATGAAGCATTGTTTTTCACATGATGCTTTACTCCTTCGGTGGGCTTGAAGATTCCGGGTTATCCTTCTCCGCCTCTCCGTCGGCTGTTTTGTCCTGGAAAGTTGAGGAGGCCCAGTCAATGCCGCTCAAGGCTTCAAACTCAGCTTCATCATCTATTAAATCGGCTGGGTCCACTTCAGGGGCAAAAGTATGCTTCCGAGTAGGAGGGATCAGGCTGACTTCATCATATGGAACGTTTGGAATTCTCCGGTTCTCACTATCATAGCCCGAATAGTACTTGGTGAGGTCGGTATCGTTCCCAATAAGGGTTGCCACGGGACGTATAACTTTAACACAGGCGATGAAGTCCTGATAATCAAATATAGTACCGTCCTCCTTTTGACTGGGATATCGAAGAGCAAGGTCGGCCGGGTCTAGCTCTGGAAGCCATGCTTTTGCCCGGCTCAATGCAGCTACGGCTCTGGCTCTTGCGGATGCCCGCCTTATATCCTGAATTCGCTGAGGTAGCACAGTGAGATGCTTCATCACGTCTTGTAAGAGGCGGGGAGGGGTGTTTGATAAGGCTACAACGGCCAAGGCACGTTGTGACCCGGAGTACAGCTGTTCCACTAAGGTGTAAACTGCTTTAAGCTTGATCAGTATGTTTTGCTTAAGGTTGGTACTCCCGGGGCCTGTGTGTGCACAAACATAACAGTCAGCCGGAAGTAATTATTACAATAATCATTGTAAGGTTACAATGTTTGAGGTTTTGCACAGTAACTTACCAAAGATGGCTGAGACCATTTGAGATATCTACTGTTTTAAGTCGGACAACTCGGTTGTTGCCTCTACAAGAGATGCTTCTGCTGTCTCGGCCCGAGTCACCAGTGAAGCCTTCTCATTAGCCCAAGCTATCTTCTCTGACTCAAAATTTTTCTTCAACTTCTCATTTTCAGAGACACTGAATTCAAATTTGGAGTTGGCCTTTTGAGTTTCAAGTTCTTGAGTTTCCAGACGACTCTTCAGGACAGCAAGCTCCGATTCAAATTGACTTATGGTGACCTGCATTGACACCAGGTAAGGATCACGATAAGGAAACATTCAAGTCCCAAGCACTTTACAAGTAAAGATATTTGGCACTTGGGGGCTAATGTATGCTGAAGAATTTTTAAACTATCATGCCGGATCACACATATTAAGTCTCAAGCACTTTACAAGTAAAGATAATTGACCCTTGGGGGCTAATGTGTATTGCAAATTTAAAACTATCATGTTATAACCGGGTTAATATATTCTCTTTGAACCGGATACACTAACAAGTAAAGCAGATTTCTAAGTCTACAACATATTTATTCATAAGCAATAGACTTGGGGGCTGGTACAGTATGTAAGATTCAGGTAAATAGTATAAATTATACCTCAGATTTGTGCTGTATTTGTTTCACCATGTCAATTTCCAGGTCGTATCTATTATGCACTTGATTCAGATAGCCCGAGACTATATCACCAATGCTTAAGTGAGTATAATCAGTAATTTCCTGCTTGGCCTTTCGGTGTTCGACAAGTTCTTCTTTGGCAGAACATTTGGCGAGGACAGTAGGCTGCCAAGTTCAACAAACTGATTTTTCACAAACTCAACTTCCGGTTCAGACGTCTTGACCGGGCTAGGAGCTTCCGGGTTATCAGAGCTGTTGAGAGTATCTTCGGCAGGCGGGTCAGAAGTTGGCACTGGAATGTCAGAGGTCGGTTCAGGCGGCTGATGGGTAGAGCTGTCTGGAGCAGATGTATTAATCACCGGTTCAGTTACAATCGGGTCTTGGGACGACTTATTCTTCTTTGCCCTCTTGCTGGGTTTCACTTGCATGCTGTTAACAAAGGCGGAAGGATGAATACTAAAGCATGGGTAAAGTAAAGCTCAAGGTACATAAGGTTACATTACCCGGGAGAAGTTTTGAAAGCCGGCAAGTTTGATTGCATGGATTCGTCGGAAGAAGGAGAGGTATACTGATAATCGGAGTCAGACGAATTGAGAGGTTGATGAATTAAGCCCGCTAAAGGTAAAGCGTGAATCGGAGATAACCTCAGCCCGACGCTTCCTTGTTACGTCTGGTAAGCTGGAGTAGAGTTCCGCATCCTTGTTGTTCCGGGTCTTCCTCCGGTTCTCAAGCTATTGTTGCTTCAAAATAAATTGAGGATCTTGATAAGCAAGAGCATGTGAAAATCTTACTTTCCGGGTCACCCTTCGGATCTTTTGCTTTGGCAAAGGCTCTGAGTCGGAGGAGATTATAGTTAC
This sequence comes from Triticum aestivum, assembly GCF_018294505.1. Classification (NCBI taxonomy): domain Eukaryota; kingdom Viridiplantae; phylum Streptophyta; class Magnoliopsida; order Poales; family Poaceae; genus Triticum; species Triticum aestivum. The sequence goes on along the minus strand of NC_057798.1, from coordinate 522,596,494 downwards.
TGTCGGTGGATCTCGGGTAGGGGTTCCCGAACTGTGCGTCTAGGCGGATGGTAACAGGAGACAAGGGACACGATGTTTTACCCAGGTTCGGGCCCTCTTGATGGAGGTAAAACCCTATGTCCTGCTTGATTGATATTGATATTGTGGATGTTTACAAGAGTGGATCTACCACGAGATCAAGGAGGCTAAACCCTAGAAGCTAGCCTATGGTATGATTGTAATGGTTGTTGTTGTGTCCTACGGACTAGAGCCATCCGGTTTATATAGACACCGGAGAGGGCTAGGGTTACATAGAGTTGGTTACAATGGTAGGAGATCTACGTATCCGTATCGCCAAGCTTGCCTTCCACGCCAAGGAAAGTCCCATCCGGACACGGGACGAAGTCTTCAATCTTGTATCTTCATAGTCTTGGAGTCCGGTCGATGATGATAGTCCAGCCGATGATAGTTCGGCCGATGATGGTAGTCCGGCTATCTGGACACCCCCTAATCCAGGACTCCCTCAGTAGCCCCCGAACCAGGCTTCAATGACGATAAGTCCAGCATGTGTGTAGTCTTCGGCGTTGCAAGGCGGGTTCTCCTTCAAGTTCTACGTACCTGCCGAATAGTGTCCGGCTTCCTTATCAATGTTGTGCATCTTGGCTTCCACGCCCAATAACGGCCTTCTTCCACGCGTCGCGCGAATGTGAAAAGCTAGGGTGTCTTTTATGTTTTACCTCCTAGTTGTGCGAATAATCTGCCTATAAGGGAGGCAAGAATCCAGATCCAAATCACCATCTTCCTCCCGCAAATACTCATTGGAGCGCTTTCGACCGAGAATCCATCCCATCATGGACTGTCAACATGGCTCCTCTTCTCGCGCTCCCAGCCCTTTGCCAGGAGATTGGAGGAGATGCTCTATTCCGCACAACGAGCTGGTGAAGCTCCAAGCGGGGGGATATCTCCCTCCGGCCTTTATGGTTCCGGTTCGAGCCGGGCTGGCCACCTACAAAGGTGGGAAGCAAGCGGAGGTTACCCCAAGTCCCAACAAAGGGGAGCGGGTATGCTTCGTCCCCTATCTGATAACGGGGCTCGGATTTCCTGTACATCCATTCCTCCGCGGGCTCCTGGAGTTCTACGGACTCCAGCTTCATCACCTCACGCCCGCCTCAATCCTGCATATTGCGGGTTATGTAGCTCTTTGCGAGCTATTCCTGGGCGTCGAGCCCCATTTCACGCTGTGGAAGAGGTTGTTCTGCCTTGTACCCCGTTCTCACGAGGGGTCCATATATCAAGTGGGCGGCGCCGAAATATGGCGCATTGCCGGGACCGGATATCCATCCGGAACCCCTAAGAAGGCATCCGAAGACTGGCCTTCGGAATGGTTTTATATAGAAGACGCTCCGCTGCCGGACCCTGTTCGGATCGGCCTCCCAGAGTTCAGCAATGCTCCTCTGAAGAAACGCCTTAGTTGGCGTCCGCGGAGCCCCCAACTGGAGGAAGACAAGAGCGTCCATTACTTGATGGGCCGAATAAGGTTACTGGCCCATGCCGGGTTGACCATGATTGGAGTCATGGCGACATGCATTATGCGGGGGGTGCAGCCACTACAATACAGGGGCCACCCCATGTGGGATTTTAACGGGGAGGACGATGCCACCCGTCATGGCCGCAAAGGGCCAGATTCGGTCGAAGATCTGGTGACGATCCTGTCCGGCCTATATAAGGGGGAGAAGGAGGATTTCCTTCGGACAAACCCGTTAAATGGGTTCTCCATGAATAATCCCCGGCCTTGGGTAAGCGAACACTCTGCGTGCCCGACCCATGCTTTTTGAAACTTAAGTTTCTTATATTGTGTTCTTCTTTCGACGCAGGAGCTGCGCCGAATCGTGGAGGACATGCCAAGTCTAGCTCCGCAACCCGAGGATCCAGAGAGATCCCGGGATCCGGCCTCCGAAGAGGATCCGGACATAATGGTGGAGCTAATCGACGGGGTGTTCCACCAGCTCAGCTTGGACAATGCTTTAGTCGCCATCACGGCGGACTATCCCGGACTATATCCGGCTTCCCAGGTGATTGCGACCGAAGTCCTGACACCGTCATTCCTTCCTTGCTTATTTCTGACCACCGTATACGATGGCGCTGTGCAGGAGGCGCCCCTAGGGCAAGAAGCCGAGCCCGCGGTGGCTGGCCAACAAAGGCCAGTCCGGACCAGTAGGCGGAAGAGGAGCGCGGCGCAGACTGAAAAGTCACCGCAAAGGTGTAGCTCACAATTCATTATTTAGAGCAATGTTCCTAGGAAGCGTTTGAGTGCTCATGACTTTTGTAGGGAAAAAAGCGTCCGCCGGACTGCGGGCGTGGAGGTTGCCAATCCAACCTCTACCAGCCAGGCTCCAGCACCTGGTCTGGAGGGGGAGGCGAGCGCAAGGCGCGAGCCGGACGTTCCTCCGACGGAGGATGCCGACAGACTGTCCGCCACCAAGTCTGAGGTGGAGAGTGCCCTGAATCACAGGCGTCGCCGGAAAGTATTTCGTGACGCGTGCTTCTCCCCCGAGGCGTTGAATGCCTTTTTTAACGCGGGGACGTGCACCTTCGTGCTGCTCAAGATGGTTTTACCAGAGCCACGGAGCAGTATGTAAAAGACATACGGGTAAGAGAATTTAATAGTTGTATATGCCAGTAGCCCCCTAGACTTAAAGTAGTTATATTAACTGATTTAAGGATCATATGAAACGTAGGATCTTACCGAGAAGAATACCCAACTGTCTCAGGAGCTGCAAGAGTGCAAGGCCCAACTTGAGGCCGCACTCTCTGGCGCAGGAGGAAACACAGGGACCTCTCCTGGAAACGCATTATTTTAGAAAGATAAGTAGCGTTTGGCCTTTGCGCAAGTCTAAAAAATGACGTTGCAGGTGCTGCCCGACAAGATCCGGACAGGCAAGAACTTCTGCGCCAACTAAAGGCCGGCGAGAGGGTGCTGCATAAGGTGCAGCATGAAAGGAACAAGCTCCAGGATGCCCATGCCCAGCTTGGAGAAGAGCTGAAAGGCGTTCGGGCCGAGCTGTCGAGCTCCGTTAAGGAGAATCAGCGGCTTCGTCGCGGCATCTATAGTAAGTGCTTGAGCGAACTCCTTTGAAAAGAAGAGTTCGGCGAGGAAGTCAATTTGACAGAATATGTCTGCAGGTATGCTCACAGGTCGCCCTGCGGAGGAGATGCCCGTATCAACGGGTGATCAACTTCCCGAAATGTTGCAACTGATCGAACGAGTTCGGCAGGCAATGAGCGGCGTCATCCAGGCTTTATGGCCAGCCTTCTCCTTACCCGAGGGTCTTGGGGAGCTTGCGGAGAAGCTTCAGGGAGTGCGGCAACGCTTCCATTTATGGAAGATTTCAGCTTGCCGCCAAGGTGCCAGGGAGGCCTGGGCCATGGTAAAGACGCGGTACAAGATGGCGGATCCCAACCACATGGCCGAAGTCGGACCTGTGGGGCCCGATGGGAAGGAGATCCCTGTGAGTTTAGTATACGGCCAAGTAGAGCTGGCCGCTAAATTTTCCCAATAGGATTGTAAATTAGACAACCTGTTAGACGGGATTGAGGAAGAATACAATCAGTCGATTTGACAATGTATTATAAAATGACATATAAAATTCCTTCTAGCCAGATTGTAGATCGTTTGTCTTTGCCGACCTTTTCGCTTCGACCTCGGGACCCTAGAGTCTGGAGTGTGTCCGAATACCTTCTCGGTTATGAAACAACCGGGGTATGCATGGAGACCAGGCGTAGGGGTCATTAGTGCTTTATCAGACAAGTGCCCAACTAGTTATGTTATATTACATGGGTAGTAAGAAACATCTTCCAGGGAGAATAGTTCCGTTAAGGGTTCCTTTCCTCTGGGGGTGGCATGCCCTAAAGTGCATGTCCGGACTGCGAAAAAAGCAGAAAAACATCTGGGGGCAGATAAATAAGTGGATAAAAAATCATCTCTTAAGTCACTGACCGAATATTCCCTTAAGAACGCTAGCTTTCGGCTTCACCTAGTCTGAGGTACACATCCGGCTGACCCGGCAGTAACAATTGCAGAGGTGCTCCCTTTACCTCCTAGCCGAACAATCGGGAACGTAGGGGTAAGCACAGGAGCCAGGCAACCCAGCTTGGCCAAAACTTAAGTCATATCGATGCATATAATGGTGAATAAAAGGTACATGTGGAGGCTTGACACATGTGCTGGGCATGAAGCCCTTATAATTAAGCTTCTGGTAAAGAAGCCCCCATGTATAATGAGTGCGGATAGCACATCAATTGCGCGCGAACGTTGCGCAAGTAGGCCCTTTAAGGCTTTGATGAATAGGGTTGAGAAGAAAAAGATAAACAAAAGGCAGCTGAAGTAAAAAAAAATTTTGGACGGGGGGAAAGGGACGAACTCTTAGTCCGGCGCTAGGCATAGAATCTTCGGAGGCGGGCTGCATTCCATGGGTTCGGCTCGAGTCGGTTATCCGATGCATTTCGCAGATGGTACGCTCCGCCGGTCAGGACCTTATCGATGATGAAGGGGCCTTCCCATTTGGGCTTGAGCTTGTCCTTTTTCTTGTCCGGCAGGCGTAGAACTAGTTCGCCAACGTTGTAAGTCTTGGCCCGTACTTCTCTGCTTTGGTATCTTCGATCCTGTTGCTGATAAAATGCGGAACGAGCCTTGGCGACGTCGCGTTCTTCCTCCAATGCGTCCAAGTTGTCCTGCCGATCCAACTCGGCTTCTCTTTCTTCGTACATGCGCACTCGAGGTGAGTCATGAATGATGTCACAGGGCAAAACTGCTTCTGCGCCGTATACCATAAAAAATGGTGTGAATCCGGTAGTACGGTTAGGCGTTGTCCGCAGCCCCCAGAGTACGGAGTCGAGCTCCTCTACCCAGTGCGTGTCAGATTTCGTAAGGGACCGCACTAGTCTGGGTTTGATGCCGCTCATTATTAGACCATTTGCTCGTTCCACTTGACCGTTGGTTTGAGGGTGATAGACTGAAGCGTAATCGAGCTTGATGCCCATATTTTTGCACCATGATTTAACCTCGTCGGCCGTGAAGTTCGTGCCGTTATTGGTGATGATGCTGTGGGGGACACCGTAACGGTGTACTACCCCGGATATGAAGTCTATCACTGGTCCGGACTCTGCCGTTTTAACTGGCTTGGCCTCTATCCATTTGGTGAATTTATCCACCATGACAAATAGGTATCTTTGCTTGTGGGTTCCCCCTTTAAGTCGTCCAACCATGTCAAGCCCCCAGACCGCGAACGGCCCGTTAATGGGTATAGTTTTGAGGGCGGTGGGTGGCATATGGCTTTGATTAGCAAAGAGCTGACAACCGACGCATCTTTGGACTAGGTCCTGAGCATCTGCCCGGGCCGTCGGCCAATAAAATCCTGTACGGAATGCCTTTCCTACAAGGTCCCGGGCTGCGGGTTGGTGTCCGCCTAGTCCGGCGTGAATTTCAGCCAGAAGGTCTCGCCCTTCCTCTTTGGAGATACACCTTTGAAGGACTTCGGTTGTGCTTTTCTTATAGAGTTCTCCCGCATGGACCTTGTAGGCTTTAGATCGCCGGACTACGCAGCGGGCCTCATTATGGTCTTCGGGAGTTCCTGCCTAAGCAAGTAGGCGAGGAATGGTTCTGTCCACGGGGCAATTACTGCCATTATGTCGTGGGCTGAAGGTGTTATGTCATCGGCTGAATCGCCGGTTGGTGCGGCTTGTTCCGGTTTGTTATTTCCGGACTCCTCTTCCCATAGTACGGATGGCTTGAAGAGCCGTTCCAAGAAGATGCTAGGAGGGACAGCTTCGCGTTTTGCGCCGATGCATGCCAGTACGTCGGCTGCTTGGTTATTATCCCGGGCTACGTGATGGAATTCAAGTCCTTCAAACCGGGCTGACATTTTTAGGACAGCATTGTGATATGCTGTCATTTTCGGATCTTTGGCGTCAAAGTCTCCGTTTATTTGGGATATTGCGAGGTTTGAATCCCCGCGCACCTCTAGGCGTTGAATGCCCATGGAGATTGCCATCCGGAGACCATGTAAAAGGGCCTCGTATTCGGCTGTGTTGTTGGAGTCCGTGTACATTATCTGAAGTACGTATTGGACTGTGTCCCCGGTCGGGGACATCAATTCGACGCCAGCCCCCAATCCGGCTAACATTTTAGAGCCGTCGAAGTGCATAATCCAATTGGAGTATGCGTCGTACTCTTTAGGGAGTTCGGCTTCGGTCCATTCAGCGACAAAGTCAGCCAAAACTTGTGACTTTATAGCTCGCCGAGGTTTGTAAGTTATATCAAATGGTAAGAGCTCAATGGCCCATTTTGCAATCCTGCCCGTCGCGTCGCGGTTGTTTATAATGTCGTTAAGTGGTACTTCAGAGGCCACTGTTATCGAACACTCTTGAAAGTAGTGTCGGAGCTTCCGGGATGCCATGAACATCGCGTATGCTATCTTCTGATAGTGCGGGTAATGGGACTTGCAGGGGGTTAACACAGTGGATACGTAGTATAATGGTTTTTGAAGAGGGAATTTATGCCCTTCTGTCTCTCGTTCGACGATGAGTACCGCGCTTACAACTTGATGCGTTGCTGCGATGTATAACAACATTGGTTCGCCCAGGTTGGGCGCAGCTAGGACCGGATTTGTTGCCAATATGGCCTTTATTTCTTCGAGTCCGGCGGTGGCAGCATCCATCCACTCGAAGTGTTCAGTGCGCCTAAGGAGGCGATAGAGGGGCAATGCCTTTTCTCCTAGACGGGAGATAAAGCGGCTTAGAGCCGCCACGCATCCAGTCAATTTTTGTATTTGCTTGAGGTCTTTTGGGATATCTAGTTGTGACAGAGCTCGGATCTTGGCTGGGTTTGCTTCAATTCCTCTACCGGATACGATGAAGCCCAGCAGCTTTCCAGCTGGTACGCCGAAAACGCATTTTTCTGGATTCAGCTTGATGTCATATGCTCTGAGGTTGTCGAATGTGAGCTTCAAGTCGTCTACTAGAGTTTCGACGTGTTTAGTTTTGACGACTACGTCGTCTACGTATGCCTCTACTGTTTTGCCGATTTGGGTAGCCAGACATGTCTGAATCATGCGCTGATATGTTGCGCCGGCGTTTTTAAGTCCGAAGGGCATCATGTTGAAGCAGAATGGTCCATATGGAGTAATGAATGTCGTTGCGGCTTGATCCGCTTCTGCCATCTTGATTTGATGATAGCCGGAGTATGCATCCAGGAAGCACAATGAATCGTGCCCTGCAGTGGCATCGATGATTTGGTCGATGCGGGGGAGGGGGAAGGGATCCTTTAGGCAGGCTTTATTTAGGTCTTTGAAATCGACACATAGGTGCCAGGATTTGTCCTTCTTTGGTACCATTACCAGGTTTTCTAGCCAATCCGGATGTTTGATGTCTCTGATGAATCCGACTTCCAATAGTTTGGCTAGCTCTTCTCCCATTGCCTGTCTTTTGGGTTCGGAAAATCGTCGAAGAGCCTGTTTGACTGGCTTGAATCCTTTTAGGATGTTTAGGCTGTGTTCGGCCAATCTGCGTGGGATTCTGGGCATATCCGAGGGGTGCCAGGCAAAAATGTCCCAATTTTCCTGAAGGAATTCTCGCAGTGCGGCGTCTACATCAGGGTTCAATTGTGCCCCGATGGAGGCCGTCTTTGTCGGGTCCGTTGGGTGGACCTAGAATTTTACTATTTCATCTGCTGGTTTAAAGGAGGTGGACTTGGATCTCTTATCGAGTATCACATTGTCCCTATTCATCATAGAGCGCAGCACGGTGAGTTCCTCTGTCGCTAGGGCTTCAGATAGTGCCTCTAAGGCTAATGGGGTTGTCTTGTTTTCGGCGTGGAGTGCTATGTCTGGATTACTAACAAGAGTGATTATTTCGCCGCGCCCAGGCATTTTGAGCTTCATGTACCCGTAATGGGGTACGGCTTGAAAAATTGTGAATGCCTCTCGTCCTAATATAGCGTGATATCCGCTGTTGAACGGGGCCACTTGGAACGTGACTTCTTCGGATCTGTAATTGTCCGGCGAGCCAAATACCACATCGAGTGTGATTTTTCCTGTGCAGCGCGCCTCCCGGCTAGGGATTATTCTTCTAAAGGTTGTGCTGCTTTGCTCAATGCGGCTCCAGTTTATTTCCATTTTCTGAAGGGTTTCCTCGTAGATGAGGTTTAATCCGCTGCCGCCATCCATGAGGACCTTTGTAAGTCGAAAGCCGTCCACTATTGGACTAAGTACCAGTGCGGCTGGAGCTCGGGTTGTTCGGAATTTAGGTTCGTCGCTGGCGTTGAAGGTGATGGCTGTGTCGCTCCATGGATTAGTTGTTGCTACTTGGTAGACTTCGGCAAGGCTGCGGATTGTTCGTTTCCGCATATTGTTTGATGCGAAAGTCTCGAAGACTGTTGATACCGTACCGGTATTGTTGGAGTGGTTTTCCGGGGCTAGAAGCTCCTCTCCACTTTTGGCCACCTGCCGTAATATCCAACATGCTCGAAGGCTATGTGTTGGGACGGCGCCTTCTGTACTGTGAATTTTACAGGGTCCGCTAAGCCATCCCTCCAGTACGGTTCCGTGCCCTCTATGGGGTATTTGCTTTTTGATTTTTGTATCTGGTGCCTGAGTGTAATGCACCCTTTTGTTGCGGACTAGGGTTGTATTCGGGGCCGGATTGTCCCAAAACTTATTTTCGGTTGTCCGAAACTCTCCATTGCACAGTACTTTCGTACTATGGACGCCAGGTCGGCGAAGCGTGTAATTTCACGACGGCTGACGGCGTTCAAGATTCCCTCGTCCATGCAATTATTGCAAAAAATTGAGATTGTGTTTTCCTCTCGGCAGTCCTTTATCCTGTCCATAACCAGGAGGAATCTGGCCCAGTAGTGATGTACTGTCTCAGCGAGCTCTTGCTGGATTAGAGATAGATCACATATGTCTGGGCGGGTGGGTGGAATTAAGTTCGGAACCCTACCCATCTCAAGGCTCGAGGGCCGAGAAGTTTCCAAATTTGGAAGCTTGGATTGCTGGACGTTGTCCAACGAGTCTGGTCCGATGCCTGACTTTAAGTTCAGTGCTTGATCGAAGTCCGTCCCTTCGCGGGAATCCGGCATGGGGGGTTCGGGAGCCCAGACATGACTAGTTTTCAATACAGGAGAAGATTCGCCGCATTGTTCCTCTACCACTACAACGTGGTGGGTGACCTGGGGGGAGTTAATCTCTCCCAGATCGGTTTTAAGCCCAATCTGATTGTAGTCTGTAGCGACTCCCAGGGCGGCGATGCGATCCAAGAGCTCGTTTACAGACGAGAGCTCTATTGGATCCAGCCGCTCGGCGAATTCCGAGCTGATGTGAAGATTGCTTTTGACGACTTGAGAGGTCATTGTCGAAGCGGTAGCCGGACAGGCGGTCATAAGAAAACCACCTAGCCGGATAGTTTGGCCGGCGGCCAAGGCTCCTTTGGCGAAAATACCGTCCTTGAAGACGGGAGGAGGCATCCTTCCTATCGGTGACGGCACAGAGGAACTCTCAATGAAAGCACCAATGTCGGTGTCAAAACCGACGGATCTCGGGTAGGGGGTCCCGAACTGTGCCTCTAGGCGGATGGTAACAGGAGACAAGGGACACGATGTTTTACCTAGGTTCGGGCCCTCTTGATGGAGGTAAAACCCTACGTCCTGCTTGATTGATATTGATATTGTGGATGTTTACAAGAGTGGATCTACCACGAGATCAAGGAGGCTAAACCCTAGAAGCTAGCCTATGGTATGATTGTAATGGTTGTTGTTGTGTCCTACGGACTAGAGCCATCCGGTTTATATAGACACCGGAGAGGGCTAGGGTTACATAGAGTCGGTTACAATGGTAGGAGATCTATGTATCCGTATCGCCAAGCTTGCCTTCCACGCCAAGGGAAGTCCCATCCGGAGACGGGACGAAGTCTTCAATCTTGTATCTTCATAGTCTTGGAGTCCGGTCGATGATGATAGTCCGGCCAATGATAGTTCGGCCGATGATGGTAGTCCGGCTATCCGGACACCCCTAATCTGGGACTCCCTCAGTTACCTCTTCATCGGCTGCTTGACTGTTCCCCGTATCCTCCTGAAGGGATAGAATGTCAGACAGGTAATGACAAGGTAATTAAGAAAATTTAAAGATTACCTCTTCATCATCCGAAGAACTATCATCCAATTTGAGTAAGTCGGAGGCGATGGGTTTCTTCTTCTTTGAGGTTCCCGTCTTGGCGGCTTTCCTTTCGTTTTTCTTGGTCGTCCTAGCTTGTTTGGCAGCCTCATGGTCATATTTGACCTTCCAGAAGTTATCATCGGCATGTGGAAAAGGATAAGGAATTATGAGTACAAAAAAGGTATAATAGAGCAAAGAGTATTTATTAAGATTGATAACTTACTGCAGGGGCCGGGTTCTTCTTGCAAAAGGGAAGTAAGCCGAAGGTGTTACTCGTCACAGTGCCCTCCTTCAGCAGCGACTGGGTCGTAGCATCCACCACATCATCTGGTAAGTCGTCAGGACTATGGCGTAACGGGTCATCCTTTTTGCCTGTGTAAGTACACATTAAGTCGGAACGGCAGCTTAATGGAAGTACTCGCCAAGTGATCCAGACTCGGACCAGATCGATGCCGTTTAAAACGTTTCCCAAGAGAGCTTTGATCTTCTTGATGGTGGGATTGAGAGGCAGACGCTCAACGGCCGTCAGTTTGTCTGTTAGGGGATGGTTGGACTCAAGGCGCAGGGCGCGAAAGCCGGGCAGAGGCTTCTCATCAACCGGAGAAGTGTCCTGACAGTAGAACCAAGTTTGGTTCCAGGATTTGGGGTGACTCGGCAGCTCAGCATAAGGAAAAAGGTAGTCTCTCCGTCGCTGGATCGAAATGCCGCCAAGCTCAAGACTGGGCCCATTGGCACGTTCATTTTGCCGATTCAAGTAGAAAAGTTCCCTAAACAATAGCAGACTTGGCTCCTCACCCAGGTACACCTCGCAGAAGACTTGGAAATTACAAATATTTGACACGGAATTGGGTCCGATGTCTTGAGGTCTAAGGTCAAAGAAATTCAAAACCTCCCTGAAGAATTTTGAGCCGGGAGGAGCAAATCCCCGGCTCATATGATCCGTAAAAATTATTACCTCCCCTTCTTTGGGTTGAGGCCTCTCTTCAGAAGGGTCAGGGGCACGATAAGACATGACCTCCTTTTTTGGCAGATGGCCGGACTTCACAAATTCAGATAGTTTACTATTAGTGACTATGGATGGGACCCAATTGCAGGTCACAGGAGCCTTGGCTGCCTTAGGTGCCATGAAAACAGTTGGCCTACGACAAGATAAGAAGATCCGGTTCAATTTTAACCCGAAAGAAATATCTTAATTATTCAAGGTGGTGGCTTAATAAGGGGCCTAATGATATAAGGATAGCTGTGCAACAGTGTCTAAGCCGCCACATGTATTAAAAGCAGTTCAAACTTCTTAAGGTCATAAAAAGCAAGTAAGGTTAACAGATCAGTGTTATCTATTTGAGCCGGTTACATAGGTAGTTGAGGTTAAGCATATTCAACAGAAGCAGTTTTCCGGGTGATACAAACAGGTTTCATAATCTGCTACTATTGTTGGAGATCAAAGATCAGTTCCGATAAGAAAATTTTCTAGACCTAAAAGCTGATGCAGATGTGTTCATAGGCTTGAATGAGGCTCTTAGGCAGAGAAAGGGATCTGTTCTATATCCCAAACAAGTGCGAAAACAACTACCGCGGCCATTTTATATCATTCTCAGATCAGAAGAGGCATCTAATAAGAGAACTAACCAGGGTTTGGTTCTAATGGTGATGAACTCCAACGAACTCGAGGAAGATCTAATGTGGATCTAAGAGGCAGGAAAAAGGAGACTTACGGATGCAGGGTTGCAGCGGAAGGTTGTCACGTTACTCTGGTCAAACCAGGTTGATGCAGCGGCCGGAGTTGGTGAAGACGAGATCTGCGGCGGCGGCGGCGGCAGAGCTCGGGCGACAGAGAAGCAGTGACAGGAAGAAGACGACTGGAAGGAGGAGAATGGGAATACCTAGGACGTGCCTATTTATAAGGAAAGGAAAACTAAGATGATGCGAGAAACGAGGAGATAAGAATTATTATCTAGCAGCCCTGACGCCTCGATTCTCGGGATGGTCAGTAAAGGCGAAGATCCGTTGGAGGATATGACGGAGTAAAAATAAGTTTTATTGAAGATGACTTCACGGTGATTTAACCCGGATCCAGATGATGACGTCACGGCAGGTTAAAATTTCCGCGCAAGACAAAAGACTGAAGGACAGTTCCATAAGGTATTTTAAGATTGATATGAATAGGTTCAAATCAATCTGGGGCCTAATGTTGGGGATATAACTATTTGTGTAAGCCGCCCAGGAGGGGCCGAGTTACGCAAGGAGGACTCACCAGAAAGAAGCCCAAGACCAAAGCATGAAGATGGCGGTTCATAGAGGGCTTAAGGCCCACAAGCGACTTAAGGCCCATTGTAGTAAACCGCCACAATAATATGACTTGTATCATAAGGTAGACTTAACTAGTCACCGAGCTGGACACTGTTTATAAGCCAGCTGGGACTCTATAAGCTGCAGGGCGTCGACCCGTGTATATAAGGGGACGACCTGCTGGCAGCTTAGGGCAAGAAAAAACTCATCGAGAGCCGGGCATAGCGTATCTCGCTCCCTGGTTATCGAAACATCAATACCAACCCAACTAGACGTAGGCCTTACCTTCACCGTAAGGGGCCGAACTAGTATAAAACCTCTCGTGTCCCTTGTCCTGATTAACCCCTTCAAGCTTCCTAGTTGCGATAGCTCCACAACTAAGTCCTTTCACGAGGACATCTGACGTGACAATTCCACGACAGATATTATATCAAATGAGTAAGAAATACAAGTAAAATTGTCAACAAACCTGGCTTGCAGTAGTACTCTGGGTCAATGTCACTACGACCAACAATCCAAAATGACTAGTGTCTGTTCCTAGGGCCGGAATTTTGAAACCCTGTGAACTTTACAGGTACTAAAGATTACTGAAATACATCTGAACCATTAAGTGTAGGTAGCACTCAACACACAACAAACCCTAATGAAAGTCCTGCCTAATGAGTAATGAATCAATTAGAAAATGGGTGATGAGGAGTGGCTGCTGAGTGTTGAGCACGTATCTCAGGATAAATCGGGTTGGCTTAGTGGGTGATGCACGCCTGAGCACTGAACGGACTGGGAAGGTAGGCACGGTGGCGCACCCGGGCAGTGGTGACGCTGTTGGGCGAGCGACTCCTGACCTCCTGTTAGTCTGGCGTCTCCTCCTAGAGTCATGCCATCCGGGGACGGCAAGTCGCCGGCGAGGCAGGCGGCTGGGGGCAAGTAGAGATCGGAAGCGCAAATCAGAACAAAGGGGAATCGGGGCCTGGGACAACCCAAAATCCTAGGGTGGGCCACGGCCCACCATGGGCACCTTGTAGAGGTACACACCCAAGTGGCGAACAAGCATTTTCGAAACTAAATTAGGAACATTTAGCTGACCAATTAGACGACTTTGTTTTAATAATATCAGATTCATATTTGAACAACTAAGCTTGTTTAGCTTAATGGGTGGAGTGGTGCTATTATGACACGAAGCACGTATTCTGATCGTATAGGGATCATAGAAGGGGGAAACCTAAGCATATTTTTTTTAGCAAAAGAGGTTTCCCCTCCGATTTCTATTAAAGAAACCACCACGGAACCAACATGATCAATTAAACCCTAAGCATGATTAATTAAACCGTATTATTACTGTGCCATGGCAGATTTGAAGCTGCAAACAAGAGAAATGATATTTAGCATCCATTGTTTGCTTCGAACTAAGAACTAAATTCTAAGAGTTGAAAATAAAGTAGAGTAACCAAGTTATGATCTATTTTCTGGTTGAGATCAAAAAGTTGAGGAGATATGAAGTACCACCTCTCTTGCGGAGCCGTGTAGGCATCGGGGGTGCGATGGACGTCGGTGGTGTTGAAGCAGATCTACGATGGTAGACGGGTGCATCAGGGGATAAGTCCTGTTGCGGTGGAAGAGAAGGTCGTGTGAGCGGCCCCGACAAAGAGGACGATGGCGCCGATGAAGCAAGAGGATGCAATGCAAGGCTCTTGGTTCGTCGCCGTGGATGAGGAACGTCCATCTCTAGCAGTGGATGACACGGTCTTGGTAGGCTTTCTGGCATGGTGGAGGACGGTGGCGATGGATGGAGTGGAGGACGGCGGCAATGGATGGGGCGGCGGACGGAGGAGGCTGGTGTGGGGATGGTGTTCTAGCGTGGACGGTGTATGAATGGGAAAATGGAGGGATTGGTACGGGGAACCATGTTTTTGGGACACGCCTATCCGAAATATGGGAAAGTTACGAACTTAGCCCCCATTAAAAATTTGGACATCTCCTCGGTTGGCAATAGGAAGGTAATCTCGCATCTCGCCAATATTTGCCCAGAGCAATTTCGGGGGAGGAGAGGGTGTTCGGTGCCCATGGTTGGCACCCACGGTGTATGAACGGGGCTGACAGGTAGGGCGGTTGTGTCACGTCTGAGTGAAGTTACAAACCTGCCCTATTGAAAATATTTGCCTACATCGATTTTGATCGAGTTGAGTTTGTTTTGCCGCCCACCGTGTATGAATGGGGAAATGGAGTGAGAAACAGAGGTCTTTTAGACGGCCTTGAATCAAATGTGTTTTTCCGCCCATGTTTGGTGCCCACCGTGTCGGAATGGGCTCAGAGGCTGTCGTGTCACGTCTAATTGAAGTTACTAACCTCCCCCTATTGAGAGAAGTGGAAACCGGGCCGATGGATTGTCCGTGTAATGGGTAGACAGTAAATTCCATCTCCCAAACACTTGGCTTCGGGCAGCCGACGTGGAAGTGGACATTTTGACGCTTCTTTCGAATTTTGGGACAATAAGCATCCACGTTTACCCTGGTAACTAAATTCGAATCCATTTTGTATTCCTATACGAATCTTTATAAATCATTCTTTGTGTTTTTATATATCTGCAAAAGCACGACAAAGATGTATTCCTCTGCATATATGTATATGATTTACAAATGCCGATACTCAAATGCATAAGCTAGAATCCAGCTTAAGGTGAATTCGAATATTTGGAACACTTCATGTCCAACTCAAATGTCACACGCAGCATAATGTGTACTCCCATTTAGATATGTACACAAGTGATGTATCAAGATTCAAATACCGAGTCAATCAACCAAGATGTACATAACTAACAGACATATAAACATTTATAGAGTATATGGATCAATAATATCAAATAACATACATAATCCAGGCCGCTGTACTTTTTTTTGCTAGAACAACATCCTTTTTTTAGCCAAGCAACTACATCATCTTGGCCCTTTCCGATGCGTGCCACTTATGGTCCATCTATACTACTATTATTGCGGAATGCACATTCAGCCAGCATATTTGTAGGTCTGGCACATCAATGAAAATGAAATGTCTCTGAGTCTTATCAATTAATACAGACTTGTGCTCAAATAAAATTACAAACCAAAAACAAAAAACAATTATTACATGATCTCTAAAACAAATGGTTTGATTGATTACATGAACAAACAACACAAAGGTTATTCAACGTTAGAAAGAACATTTCACCTATGATTTACCAAGTGGGAATTTAATTTCCTTTTTTCCTTCAGGGCCTTAACAATGCGGTTAGTCTCAGCTTGCTTCGTTTTGAAATCCACCAAATATTTAATGGTTGTCTTGAGTACTGCTTGTGATTTTGTTGTTTGCTTCCTCAACATGTCAACTTCATCTCTAAGTGCAGAAGCAGAATCTCTTTCTACCACTAGTTTAGCCTCTAGAGCATCAACAGTTGGAAATTCATAATCCACGATTGGGCTGGTGCCACAGCTATGGGATGATACAACGTCCATGTGGACCTCACTCTTTGATCTTGGGCTAACCTGTTTTTCCATTAAAGTTCCGATTGGATTCAAAAAAGTTGAAGTTAACAAAACATCTCAACTGGGAGTTATAATAGCAAACTAGTTAAACAAACAAAGAATTAAAGAGTTTCAATTGGATGCTGAAAAGTAGTTATTAACATCATTTTAACTGGTTGTTGTGGCAACAAAGCAGTTAAACAAACAAGTAGCTATTTAAGTTCAGGCGAACAAGTAATTCTTAACAATAAGTATCAAACACATAGATAGGTGCAGTCTATAATACGATTAACAGGCTATGGCATTATGTAATCAGTAACAAACTAAATTAAGCCAAGCAATGTAATTAAACAATTTTGCAATAAGTGGCTAACTAAAATTCCGAGAAGGAGGTAACTAAACTAACGCTAGCTCTTTGTACAAGCACACTGCAACTTGTTTTTTGCTTACAAGGTTCTACAAAGGAGTCCATGGCATCAATTGCTTGGATATGCAGTCCCAATACTTCTTTATTCCCACACTGCATTGGTAAGTCGAATGGTTAATCTGGTAAGATGGTGCGTCCTTGATATGTTATATGAGGACGTGTAGTCAGACTAGTTGTAGCCACACACATCACACTGGCTTTTACTGTATATTTCATGCGATTACATTTGGCATATCGAGATCTAAGCAATCTACAATAGGATGAAAAGACTGGCATCCTTCACTTTATTGGCGAACTCAGTTCATAGAAACAAGCAATTCAACCATTCTGTGGGTAAATCAAAAGCCCCACTAGAATATTTTTCACTACCCCAATCATACACACAAAAAGAGGTGATGCCACCATAGGGGCTGGTATGGGCGGCCGCCTCGGGTGGCTGGAAAGTGTGCACCTAGTTTGAGTCATCCAGGTTGGCCCAGGCTAGTTTTGTTCGTCCCAATGCATGAGCAGGCAATGTAAAAAATGAAGATTTTTTTTTCAATTTGGATGGGTCAATAAGATAAGTGCAAGGCAGGCCCTATAGCAGGCTCGCGGCCCAAACGAGCATTGAGGGAGTCCTGGATTAAGGGGTCCTCGGACAGCCGAACTATATGCATATGTCGGACTGTTGGACTCTGAAGATACAAGATAGAAGACTTCGTCCCGTGTTCGGATGGGACTCTCCTTTGCGTGGAAGGCAAGCTTGGCAATATGGATATGAAGATTCCTTTCTCTGTAACCAACTCTGTGTAACCCTAGCCCCCTCCGGTGTCTATATAAACCGGAGGGTTTGGTCCGTAGGAGAGAACAATCATAACCATAGGCTAGCTTCTAGGGTTTAGCCTCTTCGATCTCGTGGTAGATCAACTCTTGTAATACTCATATCATCAAGATCAATCAAGTAGGAAGTAGGGTATTACCTCCATTGAGAGGGCCCGAACCTGGCTAAACATCGTGTCCCCCGCCTCTTATTACCATTAGCCTTAGACGCACAGTTCAGGACCCCCTACCTGAGATCCGCCGGTTTTGACACCGACATTGGTGCTTTCATTGAGAGTTCCACTGTGTCGTCACCATAAGGCTCGATGGCTCCTTCAATCATCCACAACGATGTAGTCTAGGGTGAGGTTTTTCTCCCCGGACAGGTTTTCGTATTTGGCGGCTTTGCACTGCGGGCCAACTCGTTTGGCCATCTGGAGCAGATCGATAGCTGCGCCCTTGGCCAATAGGTCACGCTTGGAAGCCTGAACTACACCGCCGATATCCGCTGGGACTTGATCTTTGACGGATTCGAGCCCATGACAGCTGCACCCTACCGCCACGATGGACATGACCCAGATCTGTCTCCGAACCGTGCCCAGGGAATAGCACCTAGAACCGCTCTGGCCCTGGAGCTGGAGCAAAGCGCACCATCCGAGGACGGGAAGCTCAACCTCGCCACGGAAGCTGCAGACTTAGCAGCGCTAGAGCTGAACACATATTTGACCTCCAACGAGGCATGTGTCATTGGAGCCTCGGACTCGTCTCCGGCCATAAGCTCCGAACCGCGTGTATCCGCGCCCATTGAATAGGTGCCGATCCTAGAGTTCAGCTCCGCGGACATCTTCCAACACTCACCCCTGGGTGATGTGTTAAACTCATTAAAGTCCCTCTCCTTGTTAGGAGATTCTTGGCCTAACTATGTCCGGCTTGAGTGGGAAATGGACAACAAAGAACTTCATTGCCCACCCATCACCCACTTGATAGCCACTGTCGACGATTTGACTGACATGCTTGATTTCGACTCCGAGGACATCGACGGTATGGACGACGATGCCGGAGAAGAACATGAACCACCGCCCATAGGACACCGGACAGACACCTCCTCATACGATATATACATGGTGGATACACCCAAAGAAGACAATGGCGAGAATAAAAAGGATCCAGTTGAGGATAATCCTCCTGAGAAACAGCCAAAGTGCCGACGTCAGCGGTGCCGCTCTAAATCACACCATGGTAAAATCAGCGATACCGGCACCAGAGAAAATAGCACTCCGGACGATGCCGAGGACAATGAAGACCCTGCAGACCCAGCAATGGAGCAGGATGAGCAAGGAGGCGACGAACAAATTCTGGGTCCGTTGTCCGATCACAGCGATGCCGAAAACACTAATTATCAACCTGACTCCAAAGAGGAGATCACTCTGGATGACGATGCATTCATCTTCCGGAAAAAGAATTGGAACAAGAGTGCCTCCACCAGAGACTTATCGCCACCGCGAGGAGCTTGAAGAAGCAGAAGCAGCGGCTTAAGGCCGCACAAGATATGCTCAACGATAGATGGAACGAAGTGCTCGACACTGAGGAAAAATACAGCGATAATCACCAAACAAAGAGCTACCCCAAACGCAAACCGCTGCCCGAATTCGATGATGGGGCTATCATGCCCATACCACGGGATAACAATACGGCCGATCAACCAGACCGACCACCTCGTGGCAGAGATAGAGTGGCTAACAAATCCACACCCCCTCCCCATAAAGGAAGGGAGGTCGCAACCCAAAACCAGAAACATGATTTACGTGAAGACCTGGATAAAAGGGCCGCCAGAGCCAGGTCCATTTATGGGTCCAGGGAACGTGTTCCCGCACAGGATCAGGGCCATCAAACCAAATATGCCAGTCACTTACCAGTTCGGAACCAACACCGAACACTACAACCGTCGGACCTACGCCACAACACAACCAAGTATAGGGGTGCTGCGCACCCCCTGTACTTCACCGATGAGGTGCTGGATCATGAATTTCCCGAAGGGTTCAAACCCATGAACATCGAGGCATACGACGGAACAACAGACCCTGCGGTCTAGATAGAAGAATTTATTCTTCACATCCACATGGCTCGCAGAGATGATCTCCACGCCATCAAATACCTACCCCTCAAGCTAAAAGGACCAGCTTGGCACTGGCTAAAAAGCCTGCCTGAAAATTCCATAGGAAGTTGGGAAGAACTTGAGGACGCTTCCAGGGCCAATTTCCAAGGTAGCTATGTCCTACCTCCGGATGTAGACGATCTAAGTCACATAACCCAACAGCCCTAAGAGTCAGCCCGCAAGCTTTGGAACCAATTTCTCACTAAGAAGAACCAAATCGTCGACTGTCCGGGCGCCGAAGCCTTAGCAGCTTTGAAACACAGTGTCCTAGACGAATGGCTGGCCAGACACCTCAGCCAGGAAAAGCTGAAGACAACGGCAATCCTAACTACACTCATGACCCGCTTTTGTGCGGGAGAGGATAGCTGGTTGGCCCGTAGCAGCACAAGCGATCCTGGCACATCTGAAGTCAGGGATGGCAATGGAAAACCAGGATGCAATAAAAATAAACGTCGGAACAATGATGAAAGCCCAGATAATACAGCAGTCAACGCCGGATTCAGGGGCTCTAGACCCGGTCAACAGAAAAAATCACTCAAAGGTAGCAGAGATGGTCCATCCGGCCCAGATAAAATTCTAGATAGGTCATGCCAGATTCATGGCACCCCAGACAAGCCATCTAATCAGACCAACAGAGAATGTTGGGTCTTCAAGCAGGCGGGCAAGCTCAACGCCGAACACAAAGGGAAGGGACCGCAAAGCAAAGACGATGACGAATCTCGCCAGCCGAATACGGGGGGACAGAAGAAATTTCCGCCGGAGGTAAAAACAGTGAACATGATCTATGCCACTCATATCCCAAAGAAGGAGCACAAGCACGCACTCCGAGACGTATGTGCTGTAGAGCCCGTCGCCCCCAAATTCAACCCATGGTCGGCCTGTCCAATCACCTTCGATCGCAGGGATCATCCGACTAGTATCCGTCATGGGGGCTGGCTGCCTTAGTGCTCGACCCAATAATTGACGGATACCACCTCACTCGAGTCCTCATGGATGGAGGCAACAGTCTCAATCTGATATATCAGGACACTGTCCGTAAGATGGGGATCTACCCGTCAAGAATTAAGCAAAGCAGCACTACCTTTAAAGGAGTAATACTAGGTGTAGAGGCCCGCTGCACGGGCTCTCTAACATTGGATGTTGTCTTAGGCTCTCCCGATAACTTTCTAAGCAAAGAGTTAATCTTTGACATTGCTCTGTTCCGAAGTGGCTATCATGCACTACTCGAACGAATGGCCTTCGCCCATTTCAATGCAGTCCTGCATTACGCTTATCTTAAACTCAAGATGCCTGGACCACGTGGCATTATCACGGTCAGCGGAAACACGGAGCGTTCTCTTTGTACAGAAGAATACACTGCGGATCTAGTAGCCGACACACGAAATGGCCTTTTCAAGCCAAGCAGCTCATCGGTCCTCAAGAGCACGGACACAACAAACATGTTCGGCGCACACCTATGCGTAGCAGCTCAGATAAACCTGAGCTGGTTTAGCAGCCCTGCCCCCATAGGTTGCCCCATAAGAAGACTGTCATTGTTCTCCCGGCCGTATACATAAATATACACTCAAAATTCCTTGGGTAGCATTGGGGGCACCCTGCACGTAAGAAGTCTATAGTTTGGCTCGACCCTATTAGGACTCAAGAAGCTACATTTCTCGGTTTACCAAAACCAACAAACTATGCCGACGACCATACCAGATTCTTTTTACCTGGTTCTTCCTTTTTTTCAGACATGCCATCATGATATACCCTTCAAGGACACAGCACAACAGAGACAAAGGCACAGACGTGCAGCAGGGCCCCGTTTCAAGGTTTCTGTTTAGATTAAGACCCTGTGTAAACCTTTTTTTTCTTATTATTATCTCTTGTTGTTTCATACCCTCCTGGCATATACAACGCCGAGGAAAGATACAGTCAGTACTTGCGAACTTACGATTCGCCGTACCAACAGGAATGTTATAGAAGTAGCCAGCAGTGTACTTTGAGAACTATATTGTCACCACAGGCGCTCTTTCCTCACGCCGGCTTGTAGTGCATGCCTTGAATTCAGGGTTCATTACCGAGGGCTGTACCCAGCCCGGTATATATTGGAAAGTTCGAATACCTTCGGGAGTGTTCGGTGTCGCGAGTTTTGACCATATATGCATCAGCTCCGAATCATGTCTTGGGTCAATAGTTGGGTTTGCCCGGCTCCCGGGTGTTCTACCTTACGTTCCGTTCTATCAGCTAAGGCGGCCAAGGGAGAACTACTGCGATTGTGCCCTGGCTTATCTGGATGAGCACCTTAGTAGAGAAAGCCGAAAACTGAGTGTCATGGTATAGTGAGAGCTAGTCAACCACTCGATGACTCAGCGGAATCTTTGGGATTCCTCCGCATTAACGAAGGACCGGTTTCCTGGTCATGTATGTAAACACTCCATAGTTGGATAAACGCGGACATACCAGGGGCTATATAGTAGCCCCACCGTCAAACTCCTATGGCTAAATGAAAGTGTTAAAGCTCTATAGTCTGATTGCCTAGTTCGCCGCACTAACACCTCCTTAGTAGACCAAGATGTTGGGTCAAGTGTGATCAAGTGCTTTTCCAAACACCCCCGCATTATACGCGAGGGGTGTCGGTGTCAAAACCGGCGGATCTCGAGTAGGGGGTCCCGAACTGTGCGTCTAAGGCTAATGGTAACAGGAGGCGGGGGACACAATGTTTACCCAGGTTCGGGCGCTCTCGATGGAGGTAATACCCTACTTCCTGCTTGATTGATCTTGATGATATGAGTATTACAAGAGTTGATCTACCACGAGATCGTAGAGGCTAAACCCTAGAAGCTAGCCTATGATTATGATTGTTCTTGTCCTATGGACTAAACCATCCGGTTTATATAGACACCGGAGGGGGCTAGGGTTACACAGAGTCGGTTACAGAGAAGGAGTTCTACATATCCGAATTGTCAGGCTTGTCTTCCATGCAAAGGAGAGTCCCACCCGGACACGGGATGAAGTCTTCAATCTTGTATCTTCATAGTCCAATAGTCCGGCCAAAGTATATAGTCTGGCTGTCCGAGGACCCCCTAATCCAGGACTCCCTCAGTAGCCCCTGAACCAGGCTTCAATGACGATAAGTCCGGCACACAGATTGTCTTCAACATTGCAAGGCGGGTTCCTTCTCCGAATACTCCATGGAAGATCTTGAATATGAGGATCGTGTCCGGCACTGCAAGATAATTTCCACATACCACCTTAGAGAGCACAATATTTTACAAGTCTAATCTGCTGACAACTTTTCATAGCGTGACATCACGCCACGCCCCGGTCATTACGAACCATTTTTTCCAGCCTGCCACTACACGCATTACGAGGTAGTTTTATTGGCACGTCTTGTCGAAGCAGAGATTGTGTTCCCTTATCACGGGATTCTCAACAATACGGGTGTGGGTAACCCAACTGCGCCATCAATCGTGGCGCTTGGGGAATAAGCGATTTTACCGGGAAAGTGGGAGGCGCACAGTTTGCACCGTCTTTATAAAGAGATAAGGATTCCTCTTTTTCACCGATGCATTCTTCTTCCCCTACTCACCCATTCCCGCATGCTTGAGCTCCACCGCCCAAGTTCTCACCTTCTCCGCGAAGCCATTCCAAACATGTCCGGAGCGGGAGGCAAGTGGATGGCCTCCTCCGTCACGGAGGATGACATTATGAAGCTCCGAGAAGCTGGATACCTAGCCGCGGACATAGCGCACCGGCCCCCGAACACAGGGGAGATCGTCCATACTCCGGAACCCCACGAGAAGGTGGTATTCCTTGCTCACTTCGTCCGCGGACTGGGATTCCCCCTCCACCCATTTGTCCACGGGATTATGTTTTACTATGGGCTGGACTTCCATGATCTGGCCCCCAATTTCATCCTCAACATCCCGGCGTTTATTGTCGTGTGCGAGGACTTCCTCCGCATTACGCCCCACTTCGGCCTATGGCTGAAGACCTTCAACGTGAAGCCGAAGGTGGTGGTGGGTCAGCAAGCGGAGTGCGGAGGCGCCATGGTGGGCAAGATGCCCAACGTCACCTGGCCCGAAGGCTCCTATGTGGAGACCATGAAGGGGTGGCAATCGGGGTGGTTCTACATCACCGAGCCGCGCAACACCAACTGGGCGGCAGTCCCCAAATTTCGATCCGGCATCCCCATGCGGCTCACCTCATGGAAGAAAAAGGGCTTAGCCTGGGCCTCATCGGTGGAGCTGACCGGACTCCCGACCTGCATCAAAAATATGATAAGCAAGAAAATCAAGCTTGTCAACATGGTCCAGGTCATGCTCCTCTGCCGGATCCTCCCGTGTCAAAGAAGGGCTTTTAATATGTGGGAGTTCGACCCAGCCAAACACCAGATGCTGCGAGAGCTCTTCGACACGACGCACGAAGACGTCTGGAAGGTGCTGTCCAAGGCCTCCGTGGTACAACCGCCCATAGCCGAAGACCGCGGACTCAGCGCAAAGCGCCCCGCCAATCCGGTAAGTTTTTACATTTGGCAAGATGCGCTTTCCCCCAGTATATCCATGGGAGGAATCTAAGCCTCCATGTAAATTCAACAGGACTGGGTAGCGATAGTGGAACGGATTGACTGTCTGGCTCCGCTACCCGAAGATCAAGCATTGCCTCTCTTAACTGAGATGCTGTTCCCGGCGCCCTATGAGGTGCCGGAGAAGAAGGCCAAGAAGAAGGCCACGGGGACCAGGAAAGGTCTCCGGCGCAAGGCTGCATCGGACTCATCGTCCAAAGATGCCGAGGCACACTCCTCCAACGAAGACGAGGAGGCGGAAGAGGAAATCCCTCCCCCAGCCAGGGGGGAGAAGCAAAGGAAGGCCGCCCCATCTGGGGAGGCTGAAGGGTCCAAGAAGGGAAAGAACCTCCCTCCTAACCACTCCACCACGGCCGCCTAGAGTGACGAGGAGTGGTTGCCCAGGGACAAGCCCCTAGCAAAGTCGTAAGTATCCAAACACTATAATACCTCCGGTATGTTCTGCATTATTGCTCCTTATCGTGCCAATCATACTCGTGCAGTCCGGCCAAAGCCCACATCAACATATCCTCCTCGGATGGGTCTTTGAGTCAATCGGCGATGAACAGTGATTCAATCCCGACACCCCCGACCCGCGGAAGACAACGAGGTGTTGTCCCAGAGGATACCGGACCAGGGGGAGATGGTTCTGGAGACGCCCCAGGGAGAAATCCCAGACGCCGGGCACATGGGGGGAAAGACCCCCATGGATTCCGATGATGGGGGCAGCAGCAAGTCTGGCCCCTAGCCGGATACTGCACCGAAACCTCCAGTGGTTCCAGATTCAGGTAGGCAGCCCCCCACTAAGGGGTGCGAGCTGCCTGTGCCGATGACCTCTGTCCATCCAGAGGCATCAGACAACTTGCTGGAAGCGCTTCACAGCGCTTCCATTGACGAAGAGCACCACACTATCATGAGTGCGGTGATTGAGAAGGTCCAGTCCGCTAAAAGCAGATTGACCAGAGCCTGTGCCAGCCTTCTAAACAGCTTTGAGGTAAGTAATCAAATTATTAGAAAATATCATAGCATAGAAAGTAGCCCCCGATGCTCTGTTTGGTGTTCGGAACGAAAGGCCGAATAGAGGATCAATCATTCACAGGAGTCTAATAAAAACATGTCTATGTGAATAAGCAGGCATCGCTGCTGGCCGCTGCCGCTCGGACTGCGGAGGTCTCCGGACTGAAGCGGGACTTGGAGCGGACCAAGGAAGAGCTCGGCCTCGTGAAGAGGCAGCTCGAGGAGAACAAAGGTACATAATACCCTATTTGTATGTTTGATAAAGAAAAAATGGTTTGAGCTCATGAAAACGTCATGAACTTTTAATAGGGGCCACGATCGAAGTGGCGGCCCTTAAGAAGGCACTGACCGATGTCGAAAACAAAGGGGCCAAGGAGCGCACCGAGCGCGAGAAGCAAGAGGCTCGGGTTGATGAGGTCCAGCAAGAGCTCTGGGATTTCGTCAAGAAATACCAGTCCCTGGAGCGTGACTCTAAGACGCAAGAGTCCGAGCTTGCGAAGGCCCTCCAGAGCGCAAAGGATGCCAAGGCCGAAGCCTAGAAGGCCCTCCAAGAGGTTCAAGCGGCCAAGAAGATTGCGGCGGGTAAGACAATCAATATGCAAAGCAAGCATGTGAAGGAGGCGTTCTTTTTACTTACCTGATTTTGGAGTTCTCCAGGAGCATTCGCAGATCTGCCGTGCAGTATATCTGATGCCGTAGAGTTCTACCGAGCTGAGGAAGGGAGCTCGACAGAGAAGTTGTTCTGGTCCTAGTATATTGGGGTCGAACAGCCGATGCCCTTGAGCGACCAGCTGAAGCAACTGGTCGAACTACACAAGGCGGCCGAACTGGCCATGAAGGACCTCATAGTCCGGATGTGGCCTGCCTAGCAGCTATTTTGGCCTTGTAAAGCGGCTTGTGAATGCCTGCCCGAGACTTGAAGTCATAAAGCGGTTCGTCTGCATTGAAGGTGCGCGTAGGGCCTTCGCCCGTGCGAAAGTGCACTGGGCGAAGATGGATGCCGAGAAGCTGGTGATGGAGGGGCCGCCGAAGGGCAAGGAGCACCGCCACCCCGAGAAGTATTATGATAGTGTCCTGAAGGGTGCCCGCCTTGTAGCGGAGGAATGTGCTAAGGATGTAATATTTGAATGAATGTACTCATGTCATCCTGTAATATGAAAGCAAGTTCATGTGCGCTATGTAATGCTTGTTGATTTAAAATATTACCTTTTGTGCGGCCGTTTCAAAAATCGGAGAGTTGGCCAGTCATTGGCTTCTGCCCCAATGTAGCTAGTACTGGGGTGTTCGGGGTAAATCTTAAACACTCTTTATCAAAAAATTTGGTCCTTTAAGGTGGTGTTTAGCGCAGCAAACAAGGCAATCGGACTATACAACTTTATTACTCTCACTTAGCCATAGAAGTCTACAGTTTTAAACTTTGGCTAAGCCCCTAGTATTCGGAAAGCCGAACTTGGGGCGCTATACACGCCTAAATCAGACAAGGTCGATTCCTCGCCCGAAGCGGAAAAAATCGTTAAGGATTTGAGACCTCTCGAACAGCGACCAGCTCTCACCGCATCATGACAGTTAGCTTTTGGATTTCTCTATTGAGGTGCTCGTCCGGAAGAACCGGGACACAATCGCAGTAGTTCTCCCTATGCCACCTTAGCCGATATAGCGGAACGTAAGGCACCAAAACATGGTAGCCGGGAAAACCCAACTATTGACCCAAGACATGATTCAGAGTTGATGCATATAATGCTATAAGTTCGGGGTGTCGCACTATCGAAAGTGTTCGAACTTTTCTTGCTGTGTTATGGGGTACACTGAAGCCCCTGGAGAACTGAACATACCAAAGTGTACGGGTGCAATTTGTAGTAAATAAGCAGTCGAGGAGAAAGATAAAGAAAATGTAATAATAAGCTGACGTTGTATATTTTTTCCATTGTTATTTAAATAAAACGTCAAAGCGTATGTATACAAGTAGTGCGATAAGCAAAATAGGACTATTTGACATGTCCTAGCCAGGGGTAAGCTGCATGTGGGGTATGTAAAACAGGTATATGATCGTTATCAGAGACCACCTGGTTATTCCCTTATATGTCAAAGCTTCTTGCGTCCTTGTTTCTTCCTTCCCGTGATGAGTCCGATAATCCGGCTATCTGAAAGGGCTTCCAGAAAGTAGGGTCCTGAAAGAAATAAAATGATGAAGGTATATGGGTCCTGGGGCGGTTGAGCCGCATTGTGGACCGCATCGTAGCCGTGCCTCCGCCTATCCTGATGGTATTTTGAGTGCGTAATTATGTACGCGCGGCACAAATTTCGCCGCTTGACTGGGACTAGGACGGAGGCCGAATTGCTAGTCGAGCTCTGGACGTGCCGGACAATCCTGTTGCAGGGAACTCTGGACTCGCTTGACGGTGTCCGGAGGCTTTATTGCCGAATTAGAGGTCTGCCTAAGAAGGCTGCTCTGTACTTCTGCTGCGAGGGCCGCAGTGTGCTCTTCCATACGAAGCGAGCGCTCTGTGTTTCCATTAACTGTTATAACCCCGCGAGGTCCTGGCATTTTGAGCTTGAGGTATGCATAGTGTGGTACCGCATTGAATCGAGCGAATGCGGTTCGTCCTAGTAGTGCATGATAACCACTACGGAAGGTGACGATATCGAAG
Organism: Triticum aestivum; assembly: GCF_018294505.1. Classification (NCBI taxonomy): domain Eukaryota; kingdom Viridiplantae; phylum Streptophyta; class Magnoliopsida; order Poales; family Poaceae; genus Triticum; species Triticum aestivum. The sequence goes on along the minus strand of NC_057798.1, from coordinate 522,568,936 downwards.
ATTAACTCCTCGCTTTGGAAGTTGTCTGGAGATTCGAAGACTACTTCCAGTGTGATTGAGCCCGTACAACAGGCCTCTACACCTGTTATTACACCTTTAAAGGTGGTTTTGGTGGGTTTGATCCTTGAGGGATTGATGCCCATTTTGCGCACTGTATCCTGATAAAGCAGGTTCAGGCTGCTACCACCGTCCATAAGGACTCGTGTGAGGTGGAATCCGTCAATGATGGGGTCGAGGACCAGTGCGGCCGAACTGCCATGACTGATACTGGTAGGATGGTCCCTACGATCGAAAGTGATCGGACAAGAAGACCATGGGTTGAATTTTGGGGTGACTGGCTCCATCGCATTGACGTCCCTTAGTGCACGCTTCCGTTCCCGCTTGGGGATGCGGTTTGCGTATATCATGTTCACCGTTTTCACCTGGGGAGGAAATTTCTTCTGCCCTCCTGTGTTCGGTGGCCGGGGCTCCTCATTGTCATCTCTATGCAGCCCCTTTTCCTTGTTTTCGGCGTTCACCTTGTCGGTCTGTTTGAACACCCAGCATTCTCTATTGGTGTGGTTGGCTGGTTTATTGGGGGTGTCGTGAATTTGACACAAGAGATCGAGTATGCGGTCCAGACTGGACGAGCCCGGATTGTTCCTTTTGAATGCCTTTTTCCGTTGACCAGACTTAGAGCCACTGAATTCGGCATTGACTGTCGTGTCTTCAGCGTTGTCGCCATTGTTGCGACGCTTGTGTCTGTTGCGTCGTGGCTTGCCATTGCTCTCTCTGGCATCTGAAGTGCCAGGGTTTCTTGATGTGATGTTGCTACGAGCTAGCTAGCTGTCTTCGCCCGCACAAAAGCGGGTCATGAGTGTCGTGAGGGCTGCCATGTACTTCGGCTTCTCTTGGCCGAGGTGTCGGGCGAGCCACTCATCGCGGATGTTGTGCTTAAAGGCCGCTAGGGCTTCGGCATTAGGACAGTCGACGATTTGGTTATTTTTAGTTAGGAACCAAGTCCAGAATTTCCCGGCTGACTCTCCGGGTTGTTGGGTTATGTGACTTAAATTATCAGCATCCGGTGGTCGCACATAAGTGCCCTGGAAGTTGTCAAGGAATGCATCTTCCAGGTTCTCCCAACTGCCAATGGAGTTTGCTGGCAGGCTATTTAGCCAATGCCGAGCTGGTCCTTTGAGCTTAAGTGGGAGGTACTTGATGGCATGTAGATCATCGCTGCGGGCCATGTGAATGTGGAGAAGGAAATCTTCAATCCATACCTCGGGGTCTGTTGTACCATTGTATGATTCAATGTTCATGGGTTTAAACCCTTCTAGGAATTCATGATCCATTACTTCATCAGTGAAGCATAGGGGGTGCGGCGCCTCTATGTCGGGCTATATCATGACGCAGTTCGAATGAGTCTGGTCTATTATATTCGGCCCGGCCAGATTTGTACTTTCTATATCCGGCATGACGGTCGTCGTCTTGCATTGGGGTGCACCCCCGTGATCCGTAGATCGATCTTGGCTGACCTGCTTTGTTTTCCAATTTGTTTCGCATGTCAGGTGTGGAGCCCCGGGCCTTCGTATTTTTGCTTGTTTGCCGAGGGGGTGCGGGCTGGTGTTCGGTCTGATATGCCGCATCGTGCGCTTGTAGTGTGGGCTTTAATGCCTCTCCTCGAGTTGAGGTAGCAACATGCGCTTTGGGTAACATTTGGTTGGGCGCTTGAGTCTGTATTCCTTTGCTGCCAGGACCTCAGTCCATCTATCAGTTAGCAGATCTTGATTAGCTTGAAGTTGTTGCTGCTTCTTCTTCAGGCTTTTTGCAGTGGCTACAAGCCGGCGCTTGAAGCGCTCCTGCTCGATGGGATCCTCAGGCACGATGAATTCTTCGTCGCCAAGGCTCACTTTGTCTTCGGGGAGGGACATGTAATTATCATCCTCCAAGTCTCCATCTGTTACCTGTTCATGGGGGCTAACTTGCCCATCCTCCCGTTCGGCCTGCTCTGAGTCTGGCTGGGCGGGGTTGTTTTCGTCTTTGGCACCATCCGGATTGCTATCATCTCTTGTGCCGGTATCGCTATCTTTGCTATGGCGGGGCTTAGAGCGGCGCCGATGATGCCAGTTCTTAGATCGCTTCTCACGGGGATTATCCTCCGTTGCCTCGTTGTCATTGTTTGCTTTGGGGGTGTCCACCATATATATATATATATATATATATATATATATATATATATATATATATATATATATATATATATATATATATATATATATATATATATATATATAGGGTTGGACTATTCTGTTACCGGTAACAGAATATTATTTTGTTACCCTCGCCCCCTATAAGGAGCGACACGTCCACGACTGACCCAGCCCGAATCCGACCCGCTTCCTACCGCCGGAGGCAGCCGTCGCGGGTGAGCGAGCGACGGCGGCAGCCGGAGCGAGGAAGCCTGCGGCGCCGTGACCCGCCGACGGCGAGTTTGCACCACCGGCCCCCGATCTACAGCCACCACTCCCCCCGACGCGCCGCCATCTAGCCATGCCGCCGGCCCGACCGCCCCCACCATCGGTCGCCTCGTCCGGCACTGGAGTATCCCCGCGCACCTCCCCGCTACCAGGCGGCGGAGCCTCCCCGCGCGCTTGCCCGCCACCGGGCGCCGGAGCCTCCCCGCACGCCTCCCTCCATCTGGTGCAGAAGCCTCCCCGCTCGCCTACCCACCGCCTGGTGCAGGAGCTTCCCCGCGCGCCTCCCCGCTGCCGGGCGCCACCCCTCGACGGACCTTGTCGACAGAGCTCCACCACAAGCATGGTCGTCTCCCCAACAACAATGGCTCCTCCTTCCAAGTTGTTGCCAATACGCTGCCAACGAAATGAAGATGGATTCACATCCAACAAGATGCAGGTGATGAATCCTTCCCACACAAATTACTAGTAACACAAGTTTTTGAGATCTGGGTTTGAATGAAGATGTGTACCACGTTTCTGTCAATTTATCAGTTCATCAGTTTATCTGTGCTGCTATGCTCTGCCTACATGTTACACTATTAGGTTCATGAGTACAAAATTGTGTGATGCATCAGTACATTGCAAATGCTAGCATCAGTTCATTGACACCCCTGACATTTGATGCACGATTAGCATGTCGAGATTACTGTCAGTACGTCTACTATGCTAGCTTCAGTTCAAGTAAAAAAAACTTAAACTTGTGCATCAATCCAAGTAGATAGTACTAAGGTTCAGCTACCACTGAAAAGTTGTATGTTGTTATTTCTAAGAGTACAAGTCATCTAGTTGCGTCAGTTCGAACAAGTAAAAAACTGTTACTGGAAAAAATTATAAAGTTGTTACATGGTAAGTTCAATGATACATAAACTGGCAGTACTTGTAATGTAGATGCATTGATGCACGATTAGCATGTCGAGGTTACTGTCACTGCATCTAATATGCTATCTTCAGTTCAAGTTAAAAAAACTTAAACCTGTGCATCAGTCTAGGTAGATAGTGACAAGAGAGTGCCACAGTTACACAATAAGTTCAATGATACATAAACTAGGAGTACTTCTAGTGTAGTTGCATAATTTATAGAAGAACAAAAGAGAAGTCATGCATGAGTTCAATGTCCAGTTTACAAAATAGTGCTAAAAAAACAGTACATCAGTACATCCGTGTTTGAACATGAACGTTCATCAGTTCGACTTAAAACAAAACCAGATTAATCCCAAAAACTTTTGAATGTTGTTTGCAGAAGCATGAAAGGCGGCGCACGTAGCAAGCATTTCATGAGCAAAACAGATATGGGGCACCACCTGGTTGGGTAACACCAGAAATACCGCCTGGATATTTCAACAGTACAGGCAGATTTGAAGATACACCGCAATCATCAGAAGCACGGACAGGTCCTTCTATACAGCAAACGGCAATGTTTGGGAATGCAAGCTTTGCCGTTGCTGGGTTGCAACAAGGCCAACAATATCACCAACAACAATTGTTTTCCTTCCCTAGTGCATGCAAAAAGCCAAGGACAGGAAGCCGTGGATGGGTTGCAAGAAGGCTTCCACCAGTCGCTCCGTCAACATCAATCATCCGTGCTACAAAAGCAGTTGCAACGGGAAGACCAGGTCAAAAAGACAGAAATTTTGACCACTCTAGCTAGTTCAAAAGTACAAGATATGAGCTATATAGACAGGAGGAACATCACAATGAATCTGAGGAGAGACGGCCGTACAACAAGAGATGGAGATCTTCGTCATTGTTGCTCCCTCCAAGAGATGCATTGTTGCATGTGCCAAGGGTGACACCACCGGTGCCCATAAACCAGGGAGAACAACAAACACCAGAGGCAGCACAGAGCTATACACATGCAAGTATCCATATATAAAAAAAATACAAAGCACAGTCCATACCATGGTGCTATGACCACCCCATCTAACATTTTTGTTTGGTCACAGTTGTGTGCAGCCACCTGACATTGAAGCTTATGTTCTGCCAAGGCTAGAGATGAGGTTTGAAACATTCGAAGAAAGTAAGAACTTCTACAACGTATATGCGAAGCACGCTGGTTTTGCTGTCAGGGAAGGCCCCAAGTTTAAGACCAGAGCCTACCTTTATTGCACGTGCCATGGAGTTTAGGAATCAAAGGTGTCTGAAGCAAATAGACAGCGTAACAAGACGACAGCGAGAACTAACTGTGGGGCTAAAATGAAGCTGAAGAAGGAAAAGGATGGAACATTTGTCGTAAAAGAGATAGTCTGGGAACACAACCACAGGCTACAGCTCACCGCAGAAATGCTTGTCTTCTTGCACTCCCACAAAAACTTTGACAAAACAATCTTGGAGTACGTCAAGTACCTGCAGTTCAAAGGCATTGAACATGCACAAATCATGAGCATTCTGGGCGGTGATGACCCTGGTAGCTACTTCCTCGAAATGAATGCCAAAGACCTGATTAACCTGTAAGTACAATCTTGTTCTCCTCCCATAAACCGCCTACGTATTTTTTCCTCTGTCAGTACAAACATATCACACAATGCATGACCTGACACCAGTTCAACATGCATTTTTCAATGAACTTTTAATATGCAGGAAAGCAAAGAATTCAAGGATTGATGATGTGGACGATGTCCTAAAGAATGTTAACTTCTTTAGGGAGATGAAAGCTATAAACAAGGAATTCTTCTGTGACATGCAACTCGATGAGTCCGACAGAGTTAAGAACATATTCTGGGCGAACGCAAGCTGTCAAGTGGCATATCAGGACTTTGGGGACTGCGTAACGTTTGACACAACATATGAGACCAACAAGTACCATATGCCACTTGGGGTGTTTGTCGGAACTAACAACCACTTACAGACTACATTCTTTGGTTTTGCCCTGATAAGAGATGAGGATGCAGATTCATTCAAGTGGCTGTTCGAGACATTTTTAAGGTGCATGAGAAGGAAGGCTCCTACATGTATCCTCACAGGTACACCCACTAAAACCACCCCAAACCACCACCCCCCTTCCAAAAAAGAAAAGGAAAGTAACACAATAAAAATGTTGTGTCAGTTCAATTGGTATACATGCACAACCATCTGCTGACCACTCCGAGTCTATTTTCTCATTACCAAACCAGTGCCCGGCAATGGCTTTGGTGATCGCAGATGTTTTCAAGAACACATTACATAAGCTAAGCCGCTGGCACATTATGAAGAAGTACGGGGAACACCTCGCGTACCTGTATTTCCTGCACGGAGACTTTAAGGATGAATTCACCTCAATTCTCAACTGGCCTCTCATGCCAACTGAGTTTGAGGATGCCTGGAAAAGACTCATGGATAAGTACAACCTCCACGGTGATGCCACAATGGTGGGCATGTGGAACGAGCGTGAGAAATGGATATCAGCCTACTTCAAAGAAATTTTCTGCGCCAAAATGACATCGACACAGCGAAGTGAGAGCATGAACTATGTGCTCAAGAAGAACTACGTAAATGAGAGACATAACCTACACTGGTTTGTCAGCCAGGTAAACTCCTGCGTCAAAACCAGGAGGCAGACAGAGAACCAGGAGACAATGGGTAACCGGGTATAGCTCTATCACTTGTCGTAAGACAAAAAATTACATGCTTACTAAAGTAAAAACTTTATTAGAAGTTTTTCCTGCGAGAAAAATAACAATTTGGTCATCATTCTTGCATCTGCAGAAGGAACAAAACACGCTGACCTTCTATGGGTTTGACACCCAGATGGCAAAGCTATACACACGAGCTGTGTACAACGAGATCAGAGATAGGCTAAAGCTGAGCACTCTCTTCACAGCGGCGGAGACGAAAGAGCCCACAAAGTACCTAGTGCGCTACAACCACCCGCAAAAACTTTCTGTGTGGGCTCAGCACGCGTTCTAGGTGGTTGCAGACCCCGTGGGAGAAACATATGAGTGCGAGTGCAGGCTATGGGACCACACAGGTAAGGACTAAAAAAAAGATGTTACATACTGTACTACTTTTTTTGCAAAGTTTTTGTTCGAATGAAATGACAAAAAACATGGACCTCTTCCAAAAACAAATACAGGTCTTTTCTGCGTCCATGTCCTGTGCATGATGCAGACAATTAAGGCTGAAAGCGTTCCAGAGAAATACATACTCAGGAGATACACCAAACGCCCAAACATCCAGCCAACATTTGATAGAAATGACTTGAGGACAGTAGCGTCAAACAAGGCATCCCAATACTGCATTGAAAGCTCACTACTGACACTGAACATGAGGGTGCACAGAAAAAGCTTGAGAAGCCAAGAGCAAATGGCAAGGACACGGGTCGTCATGGAAAAACTTGAACAAGAACTCAACGCCATGCATTCTACTGAAAATGGAGGTGTCGCGGACAATGAAGCCATTGAACATGATATTGCTAGAATGTTATCCGAGACGAACCATATGGGAGGTATTGACCCGTTTGAAAATGAGGAAGAGGAGCAGCAGCAACCGGAGCTTGCCCGTGTGCACACTCAAGAGCACCGACAAACTCACATGCGAGATCATGAGCTCGATGGTGCAGTAGGCAAACAACATGACAATAGCACATCCTACCAGCAGCAGCAGGAAAGGGTGATTAAACCCCCAATATTCTCAAACACAAAGGGGAGGAAGAGCAAGACGCAAGCAGCAAAAGCTGCGAAAGCAGCAGTGAAAAAGCCACGACACCCCATCAAGCGCGTGGAATTTGGCCCGGACGGCAAACCCCTCGGGGTAAGGGCATGCGGATTCTGCAACGTTGTGAGCAACCATAACTACCGCACATGCCCACTCCGCACAGATGCCACTGTCAACAAGAACAAGCAGATTGGAGCCACCCAGCTTTCTACCAATGGAGACAACGCACGTAATAGCTACACTTGCCGCAAGTGTGGCAGAACTGACGGACATAATGCCCGCACGTGCAAAGTGGGCAAGGAGGTCAGTGGAGCTGAACATAAACAGGGCAAGGTGCAGAGTTCCAAGCTATCAAAGAAGACGATGAAGAAGAAGAGTTTGATGAGAATGACGGCCAATCAGACGAAGACAATGAAGATGACAGTGTCGGGGGCGAGGAAACTAAAACTGACGATGAAGCTGCCAAGGCTCAACCTGGAAAGAGCGCCGGCAAGGCACAACACTCGGGGACAGTTAGGAGAAGCTCAAGACTGAACAATACATAGTGGTTATCCTGCTGCGTCAACTAAAAAATAACCTTGTAGTCTCAGTTTCATCAGCACACAATGAGGAAGCATTTCACAAAACACTGTCGTTACCAAAACTTATTTAGCTTTATCGTCGATTTCTCGATCAGAACTAAAGTTATTTTTTAGTTTCTGATTTGTGCCCGCTGGAGCAGTGACATTATTATGTAAACCATTTTATAATCATTTTGAATGCAGTCACAAAATACATTTGAAAAAACATATCTGGATATATCCGATGCAAAACGCTACTCTGAACTAGTAACTAAGGAAAAAAATATGTCAAGGAAAATTTTAAACTATTGTATAACATCAGTACTGATAACTCTCAGTCGGCAGTACAAGGAAGAGTACACATCAGTACTGATATAATTTCTGATATGTGCCCGCTGAAGCAGTGACATTGTTATTTAAACAATTTGATAATCCTTTTGAATGCAGTCACAAATAAATTTCAAAAAACTTATCTTGATATATCTGACGCAAAACGCTACTGTCAACCAGTAACTCAGCAAAAAAAATGTCAAGGAAAAATTTAAACTCTTGTATTACATCAGTACTGATAACTCTCAGTCGGCAGTACAAAAGGCATAGTAATAACAAACACACCAGTGAACGACTGAAAAAAAATCGTTTTGAAAAAACAAAGCTATGCCTGCTCCTGCCAGTCCCAATTCAGAAAGACCATCAGTACATAAAAATAATTACCTCAAGCAAAATGCGAATATGATACATCCGATACTGGTGAAAATCTAATTTATCTGTAAAAAATACTCACAGATTATCTTGATATAAACAATCCTTTAAAAAAATATGAAAATTGTTTTAAAAAAACATTAGCACCACACATAGTCTCGCTGGTATTTGGTACGTTCAATTACACTTCAATCACTAGTCCGAGTACGACAGTAGAGGAGTTCAGACCTCCACCAACACCGACGCTGACACGTGCAAGTGGGATAAGTAGCTGAAAAGTACAGCTTGACTATACGAATCAGTGCCACAGTAAAATGCCATCATCACCACCGCAGAGACGTGCAAGTGGGATTTGGCAGGTCATACGTACAGCTTGACAAGACTAGTCAGTTCAACAGTAAAAACCATTTAACTTGGATGGTTAGTTCTTCCACGCCACCACCCGCGCCACCCACTGGGCGGTTGCCACGACGCACTACAAACGGCGACCCCCACGACCACTACACACACGCCCCCGACGAACCGCCTCCCACACACCACCGTTGGCGCACTACAAAAATACCCCATTTTCTTATATCTCTCCCTCGTTCCCACAAACCACCATTGCCGCTTCCATTTCCACTGCACACAAACCTCCAGCGTCTCTCTCCAAAGCCCACAGTCGCCGGAGGAAGGCCATGGCAGAGGAACCGTCCGCCAAGCGTCATCATGCCGAGACGTCGGACAACAGGAGCAACCTCGTCGACATTAACGTCCCTGGCGAGAAGCGCAAGTACACCAGAACGGTCAAAGGGGTTGAGCTCCACGGCAAGGAGATACTGGAGATCGTCTGCACCAGCGAACTAGACAAGGCCGACGAGGTGATCTCCAGGCTCTAGAGGAAGCTTGGCGGCAGGTTTCGTAGGATCGTCGGCGTTGGTGTGCACTACACCAACGAAGATGAACCTCCCCAGATGGCAGCAGTCCTGCAGTTGTGCGTCGACAAACTCTGCTTGGTGTACCACATCGCAGCGGCCACAAAATGGTGAGCAATCCTACTCATTTGCCCTGCATATGGTTTATCTGTTTTATTAGTAATGTATACTGAAAATTTAATCACACTTGTTTCCCAACTAGACGTACTAGTGTGGTTTGTGAAAAGTGGATGCAGTACTGCATTTTCTCAAGTAGATATACTGTAAATGTATTTTTGAACCTGATGCACTGGATTACTATTTGGAAAATCTTGCGGAAGATTAAATTATGAAGTTGATCGACTAGTGTAGTTTCTGAAGTTGATACAATAGAGTAGTCTATGTACTCGATGTATTAAAAAAGATGTTTCTAAACTGGATGTAGTGAAGTATTTTCTGAGTTTGATCTAATGTTATTTTCGTAAAAAAAATAAACTAAGGACTTGGTGAAGCACTGGTTCTGTGTTATCCTATTTCAACAAAAGTAGACTAAACTAGTACCAATGAAGAACATACAACATTGACTGAAACTATGTATAATCCAACAAGAAGAATAACATGATGTACTTAATTTAATTTCAGAACTTTCTTTACTAGTTTTTGAAGTACATTCATCCATTGTTTATCCTACATAAACAACTACTTCATGGATTCATCGCTTGTAAAACAAAACAAAAATGGATAATTCAAACATCAAAGTAATGCTAATATTCAAAATGTCTCTGCCCTTGCAGGCCCAAGCTCCTGACCGCCATGCTGCAGCATGACAAGTTGTTCACATTTGCCGGTTTCAGCATTGAAAGCGACAAAGAGAAGCTGAAGTTGTCCGGTATGGAGATTAACCCCAACAAGTTCATCGACATTCAGCGCAAGTGGAGAGTTCCATACATCGGAAAAGAGTACGACTCCTTGACTGATGTTGCAGCTAGCGTCATCCACCCATTCTACAAAGGCATGAAGAACAAGATCAACACACAGGAAGACTACACACTGTGGGGGACCAGCGAGTTGCCAGACAACCTCATCGAGTACGCAGGAGTAGATGTGTACGCCACGTACAAGTCATGGTTCATGATTGACTACATCACAGATGGTTCGGAATATGCGAAACATCGGGAGGCTAAAAACTTCTACGACCACGCCTATTGCCCCTTTTAGGGATGAAGATACATCAGAGCCTGCCTTCATTTTACTTCCGCTTGTGCTTGCCTTTTATCTTGTTGTTTCAAATTAGTAGTTTGCTCTTGTTTGGTTGAACCAGTATGATTATGTCCTGCTTGTCATCGTTGAACAAGTTTAGTTATGTTATCAAGTAAAATGTTTTGCTTATCTCATTATATAAGTTTGGTTTGGTAGCTTCGTATGTTGTTAATCCATCATTTCAAAATTGGAAAGTAGTTTCTGAATGGAACGTTGTCGTTGCTCTAAAGTACTAGTTATGATGCAACTAATCACACAACGTTGTTCCATGTCAGTACAACTCAGTACACTTGATTGGACATTACATACTTACTACAATAAAAAGTACAAAGAAGCATCAGTCCGTAAGTGCTACTATGAATGCACTATCAGTACAACTCAGTCTACACGCAAGTATCATAGTTCTGAAAAATGACACCAGAAGACACTTGATAATCATCACAAAAACAAACACAAAAAAGAAAGGCAAAAAACTCAAATGAAAAAGATTACACTCACACAAAACTGACAAGAACTAGAACAAAAAGTATCAGTCTGATTTACTGGAGGAGTCAAGTACTAGATTCAAACAAACAAAAAAATTGACCGCCCAAGGTCAGACGCAGGCCCTGACAATGCTAGATACTTGAACTCGAGCCCGTGGGTGAATCCCTTGTAATCCGCATAACGCAGGACCCGCCGACCAGGGCCCACAGGTCAAGAGAGAGAGCGAGCGTTGTGTATAAGCGCTCAGGTAAGTGTTCAGAGGAGTTTGACTGGTGAGCCTCGGCTGCGCTTATAAATAGGTCCGGAGCCCCCTCGACTAGCGAGGTGGGACTAAACCCAGAGCGCACGCGCACGACGCACTGCACAGGCGCGCGGACGAGCTATCTGGGCCGGAAAACGGCCCAATAGCCTACATCGTCAACAAAACACCCCACCAAATAAGCCCAAGTATACAAACCAGAGGGCGGGACAAAGAAATATAAACTACAAGAAAAATGTTTGTCAATTAACCTCTACAAGAAAAAAGGAAAAAATATGATACAAAAACAATGAACCTCTAAAAAGAACAAAACTTAATAGCCTATCTGTTAAATGTACATAATTTAAAAAACAGAATTAAAAAATTACTTTCAAGTTCAACTACTAAAACTCTAAAAGTTCAAAAAATATAATGTTTGTCAATTATGCTAAATTTCTTATTTATAAAAAAACTGACAAGTTCAACTACTAAAGCTCAAAAAGTTCAAAACATATAATGTTTGTCAATTATGCTAAATTTCTTATTTATAGAAAATCTGACAAGTTCAACTACTAAAGCTCAAAAAGTTCAAAACATATAATATTTGTCAATTATGCTAAATTTCTTATTTATACAAAATCTGACAAGTTCAACTACTAAAGCTCAAAAAGTTCAAAAAATATAATGTTTGTCAATTATGCTAAATTTCTTATTCATACAAAATCTGACAAGTTCAACTACTAAAGCTCAAAAATTTCAAAACATATAATGTTTGTCAATTATGCTAAATTTCATATTTATATAAAATCTGACAAGTTCAACTACTAAAATTCAAAAAGTTCAAACATATAATGTTTGCCAATTATGCTAAATTTCCTATTTATACAAAATCTGACAAGTTCAACTACTAAAGCTCAAGAAGTTCAAATAGAATTTATTTGTCAATTCTGCTAAATTTCATATTTATATAAAATCTGTCCACACCACAACGAATGATCTGGTCGTAAAATAATCTCAAACCCCCACCTCCAACATAAGTTATAAAAAAATCAGTTCAAACATACATATGACATCAGTACTAAAACAGCAGGATCAGTCAGGCCACTCGCACCACTCTGACATCAAATTTCAAACCCATGCGCTGTTTGAAATTACAATTCAGTTCACACAGTACTAAAACATAAGTGCACTAAAAATGAGAATACAAAAACTATAAAGGCCTAAGTTTGGTTGGTACAGATGAAAATAAAATAAGTACAAGTTTTGAGCAACAACTCCCAGGGCACTGAAAAAATGTTTTGACATACACTAGTGTATAAAGGCTTCAATAGATAAACAATACTTAAACATCCACACGGAAAAACATCACAGATCCATACGTCACCTAAACAGTGCAAAATGCCATCATCACCACCACAGAGACGTGCAAGTGGGATTTGGCAGGTCATAAGTACAGCTTGACAAGACTAGTTAGTTCAACAATAAAAACCATTTAACTTGGATGGTTAGTTCTTCCACGCTACCACCCGCGCCACCCGCTGGGCGGTTGCCACGACGCACTGCAAACGGCGACCCCCACGACCACTACACACACGCCCTGACGAACCGCCTCCCACACACCACCGCCGGCGCACTGCAAAAATACCCCATTTTCTTATAGCTCTCCCTCGTTCCCACAAACCACCATTGCCGCTTCCATTTCCACTTCACACAAACGTCCATCGTCTCTCTCCAAAGCCCATAGTCGTCGGAGGAAGGCCATGATGGAGGAACCATCCGCCAAGCGTCATCATGCCGAGACGTCGGACAAGAGGAGCAACCTCGTCGACATTAACGTCCCCGGCGAGAAGCACGAGTACACCAGAACGCTCAAAGGGATTGAGCTCCACGGCAAGGAGACGCTGGAGATCGTCTGCACCAGCGAACCAGACAAGGCCAACGAGATGATGAGCAGTCTCAGGATGAAGGGAGGCGGCTTGTATCCGAGCTTCATAGGAGTCGATGTGGAGTACACCGACGAGGAAAAACCTCCACAGATGGCGGCAGTCCTGCAGTTGTGCGTCGAGGAACTCTGCTTGGTGTACCACATCGCAGCGGCCACAAAATGGTGAGCAATCCTACTCATTTGCCCTGCATATGGTTTATCTGTTTTATTAGTAATGTATCCTGAAAATTTAATCACACTTGTTTCCCAACTAGATGTACTAGTGTGGTTTGTAGTGAAGTATTTTCTGAATTTGATCTAATGTTATTTTCGTAAGAAAATAAACTAAGGACTTGGTGAAGCACTGGTTCTGTGTTATCCTATTTCAACAAAAGTAGACTAAACTAGTACCAATGAAGAACATACAACATTACTGAAACTATGTATAATCCAACAAGAAGAATAACATGATGTACTTAATTTAATTTCAGAACTTTCTTTACTAGTTTTTGAAGTACATTCATCCATTGTAACCCATACTACTGTTCATTCATCTGTTGTACCAGTACTAGTCACTAAAAACTTAATTAAAACTTGTTTCCCAACTAGATGAACTATTATAGTCTATGAAGTGGATGCACGATTACATGTTTATTAAGTTACATGCATTTCAGTTACATGCATTTCCGAAACTGTGAAATGGATTGTTTCACCAGATTAGCATCTGAAAAAAAAGTTTATAATGTTCTGAAATTTATGCACCAAATTAATTTCTGAACTTGATGTACTAGCATAGATTCTGATCTTGATGCACTAGTATAGTTTATAGAATTGATGTATTAAAAGATCTTTGGTGAAGTGGTATAGGTCCATATCTTGATGCACATATTTCTCAAACTAAATTCTGAACTTGATATAGAATTAATGCACAAAGATGTATCAAGCACTGGTATAGGTCTTTTATTCAACAAAAAAGAAAACTAAACTTGAATCAAGCAGTGCATATATCATCGACTCTGGTAAAATGATTCTCTAATTTGGTGAAGCATATGGTGAAGCAACGAAGATAGCAAAAAAAGAAAAAATAACACGGTGTAGTTGGATTTAATTTCAGGACTTTGTGTACTAGTTTCTGAACTACATTCATGCATGACTCATAATATATAAGCATCTACCTCATGGATTATCACTTGTAAAACAAAAAAGCAGAAGAATTAAATCCTCAAAAAAGAAGACTAATCTATAAATGTGTGTCTCCCCCCTTGCAGGCCCAAGCGCCTCAAAGACTTCCAGTGGGAGGAGAAATTGTACACATTTTTTGGTTTCAGCATTGCAGGTGACAAGCGGATGCTGGAGGATTCTGGTTTGGAAATCAACCCCAACAACTTCATCGACATGCAGCGCAAGTGGAAAGATCCAAAGACCAGCAAATACTACGACTCCTTGGCCGATGTTGCAGGCGGCGTCATCCACCCATTCTACGAAGGCATGAAGAAGAAGATGAACAGGGAAGACCATAAACTGTGGGGGAACAGCCCACTGCCAGACAACCTCATCACGTACGCAGGAATAGATGCATACGCAACGTACAAGTCATGGAAGACAATCGACAACATCGTGACAGGTTGGGATATTTCAAAAGAGCAGGAGGCTGACCCCTACTACCACTGCAACTTCGCGGATGAAGATGCATGAAAGTCTGCATTTGTTATGTTGAACCAGCTACCTTATGCTGTGTGTGTCCTTAGTATTGTTGTTTCATATTTGTAGTTTGCTTTCGTTATGTTGAACCAGCTACCTTATGCTATGTGTGTCAGGGTTTGAACAAGTTTGCCTATGTCTATCAAGTACATCATTTGCTTATGTCGTCCAACAAGTTTGCTAGCTTCCTATTTTGTTCATCCATGATTTGAAGTTGAAACTCGATGGCTGCCACGCAACACTAGTCATGGAGAAAAAAAATAACACATGAATATTTTCGCAAAAAAAGTGGCAAACTAAATAAATGCCAAAAGCAAATAGTAGCCTTCCATGCTCAGTACAACTTAGACATGAACGGTAGTACTATCACGCTAAAAAAATCAGTTTTTAGTTTCAAAAGAACACTAAAAGGACTAAGTTTCAGCCGAGGACAACATTCAGTACTAAAAAGCATCGTGCTAAAAAGTAGTTAGAAATTCACTAAGTACTGCATCAGGAAAAGCAAGAGAAACACCAGTACGTATTTCCTAGTCACTAGCATCCTAGGACTGAAAGTTCTTGTACAGTTGAACACACGGTACGTTCATTCTACAAATATATAAAAAGGAACGGGAAGCTTCAGTTTGCATTCCTTAAAACAGTGACATACTAAGAATTAACATGGCAATACAACTGAAATCTCAGTACAACTAAGTCTATACGGCAAGTGCTAGGATCAAACATTGCCTGGAGAAGAACCACAGCCTAGAAAAAAAGAAGGCCAAAAACTAAATTAAAAAGATATAAGTTCGACAAAGGAGAAAAATCACAAGAAACACAACAGAAGACGTACTAGCATCAAACAACACAAACAATAAATAATTAATCAAAAGTACTAGCACAATTGGAATCTCAGTACAACTAAGTTTATTCGGTAAGTGCTATGATGATACCAATTAATGCATTGAGAAAGAAATAGTTTTGAACTTAATAGGACTATCTCTTAAATGTAGCTGATTTAAACCAGTACTTTAACTTTTACTATGATGTTCAATTACTAAAGTTCAAGAAGTTCAAACAGAAATTTGGCACCAAAATTTTGAAAGCCTTACGCTGAATGAGATTACAAATCAGTACTAACAGAACTATATCATAAGTACAAGAAAACGAGAGTACATAAACTATAAAGGTCCAACTTAGGATGGAATCACATAAAAATAAAATAAATCTCACTTTCTTAGCAACAACTCATAAATACACTTGAAAAGAAAGTGTTTTCAGTTCAACTACTATATAAGTCTTCAGTACAAAAAATAAAACTTAACCAAAACGAATTCCCGATGAAACATTGTGCCACACTTAAAACACAACACAAAATATACTAGTTATTACATTGTACTCGAGAAGACATCAAACACTACAAAATAGAGCCTACAATGTTTTCAAGAGATATATCACACAACTATCCCATTCACTATGCAAATGATGACCATTTCTCCTATGCATCAGGAGCCAAAGCCTGAACCTCCTTGGGAAGCTCCATCGCCAGAAGATTGTTATGTCGGTTGAACACAACTCTATACAGATCCTCAGCGTTCCAATCAACAATGCGTGGCTGCAAAACGATAAAACAAATTATCAAAAATCATGACACATAAAAAAAGGATGCACAATAAGCCAAAAACAGAAAGTGAAAAGCTCAACAAGAAACCCACGTCATTATCTCAAATGTTCTCAACGATCTTTTCACCATCATAGCATCCCGCATACTTCAAAGTATAATGGCCACATTCATTTTTCCCTTGAAGTGGAACCTTGACAAACGTTGGTTTCTTTGCAAACAGCCCCCAATTGGGCTGCTTGCTCGCATTGTACTGAGCATCACCATACACAGCCTTCATTACTTTGACCAATCTAGAAATCTATAAAAAAACAAAAGAACCCACACAGTTTTAGGTCTCAGAAAAAGCAGAAACAAAGATAAAGAAATATTAATCCAGTATAGATAATAAATGTCACTCACAATCTTCTCGCGGTCTTTGTGATAGGTGTTCTTCGAAGGACGGTGGTTCTTCGGATAAGGTAAAGAGTCAAGGATGTCAACGCTACTTCGGTATCGATTCATGACATATAAGGAATAGTGGTTTACTTTCCTATCCTTTGATAAAACCATAGGCTTGAATAGAGGCATCATGATCTAAAAACAAATGACCAAAAAAGAGATGTTAAATATTCAAATTAAAAACCAGCATCACAACAAACAAATAAAAACCAAAAATCAGCTATTAGATCTCACAAGGTCGGCACTGAGCAAGTCTTCATTAGCTTTAACATAGCTCTTGAAATCTCTCGATGCACTCTCCACATTAAACACTTTATTTTGATCCTCGTAAAACGAACAGTCAAAACAACCTGCAAAAAGCCAAAATAGAAAATAGACAGCAAAAAAGAATCAACAAGCAAAGTATTATTAAAACTCGTAAAAACAATAGGCAGTCTTGTTCAACATAAAGAAACCGATCTGATTGATTACCGTGATGAAATATGGACTC
Source organism: Triticum aestivum (assembly GCF_018294505.1). Taxonomy (NCBI): domain Eukaryota; kingdom Viridiplantae; phylum Streptophyta; class Magnoliopsida; order Poales; family Poaceae; genus Triticum; species Triticum aestivum. Next base: position 522,551,517 of record NC_057798.1, on the reverse strand, counting down.
AGCAATATCCTCTTCCCAGATGCGAAATCAGCATTTCTATAGGGATCTTGCTTCCAATCATCAATGAGGAAGTCCATTACATCACCCTCCATCATTTGCCCAGGTGCAAAAACTTCCCAGATGCGTTTCCCAGTGAAGCTAGTTACATTATCATCAGGCTGAGGTATCATTGAGAATGTATTCCTGCAGCACACACAAGAACAAAAAGAAGGAGAAGCAAGATAAGGCATTCATAGAAGTTCTAGTTGTATAAAAAGGAACAGTTCAGGTCATATTTATCTAGCGGTTACAAACAACAGAAGAAAAGGAAGAGGAAAAATAATGGGAGATACTCACTCGGCATACTTCTCACGCCATTCATCACTAAGCAACAGATTATACAACCTGCGAGCCTTGTCCAGGTGAGGGAATTTATAAGGATGTAGATGCTGCACAGGGGAGCAAAACTTTATAGGAGCTCTAGGCGCACGCTTCGTGCTTACAACATTGCCAGAATCCAAAGCGGGATCTTTCCTATCACCACCAGCTCTACGAGCCATTATTCCAGCAAGGGGAGATAAACCTTTGGCAGCAGCGCTCCTCGTGACTCTTCCAACGCCAGCAATCTTGTCAAACACATCATCATTGCTGTCTATCAATTCCACAATGGGATTCTTGGGTGTAGTAGGACTATCTACACAAGCAGCCGTAGAACCTCTCAGAGCTCCCAACCGCCCCTTCATAACACCAGATCTTGTCTTTTCGGGAGAACGCCCCTGGTTAAGATCAATAGCTACGCGCTCGAGCTCCCAGAACTGGCTACCAAAGAACCTGTAGTCATACTCACCAAGATCCAGCCACTCACCTGAAAAAAAAAGAAGACCGCACAAAGCGTAAGTTCAAATACATATTTCATGACAGTACTAATAGAGAAGTACAAGGTGCAAAAAATTACAAAAGTCCATGCACACGTACAGGGTTCGATGCCAAACAAACCCCGGAAGTCAACATCAAACACATCGCTAGTGGCGCAGGTATATAGCAAAGTCTTCCTAATGTCCAAAATGTCTTCATGGCTGTAATCGACCATTTCAATTACACCATCCTCCCGGCAATAATAGGTATTGCAGTTTTGTAGCATAAAGAATCCACAATCATGCCTGCAAACAAAGGAAAAAACAAAAAATGGTATAACACAAAATCCAAAAAATACAGGAACAACATCCTCTAGCAACAAAAACAACCAGCAAAAATCATTGAAAACGGATACTCATGTGTTTTCCTGCTGAGGCACCCGCACAAACTCGCAAGAGAAACCATCAATATGCGCCGGTGAGAACGGTTTGGCCCTGTCTACACTGGACTCCCTCCAAAGCTTCTTTATATTATCTGCCATATTCCTTAAGAATCTAACTGCATCACCCCAGGTTTCATCACGGAGTGAATCAAGACACTCGAAACGACGGAACTTCAAATTCAGAACAACCAAGCACCAATGCCCAGATTCTTCACTAGGCTTCATGGTAGCCACAAATGACGGCGAATCAAATGTAGGGAAAAGAAGCTGGAAAAAAATCGCAGAGGAAAAATGAATTTACCAAATCATAATGAAACAAAAAAATTCAGCCTCGAAACAATAAAATAAAAGAGGTAAATTGAAATTCATTAGTACAAACAAAAAATCACATAATCATAAAGAATTTATATCCACTGCGATATAAATCACATAATCAGTTCAATTTCCTTGCAACAATAAGTGCAGCTTTAATAAAAGAAGCACGGATCATTCATAAGTGCAGGTGTAATAGAAGCACAGATCAAGTTCATTCCCCCCACCTCCCAAAACTGTAAACAAAACATGACAGTTCAAGTTAATGAGTACAAAAAGTCCAAGTTCACCTACTTGGTCAAAACCATCAGCACCTGATCTCGTGAACCAATTTAGCACATTGGAATCAATATTTCCATCACGGATATTGGTCTGTTGTACAAAAAGAACAACAACAGTTAGAAAATTGGCAAAACAAGTTATCATCCTATTTACAAAAAAAGCAAAATACTGACCGTCACCCATCTGGGAACTATCAACTTGTTAGTGTCTCGGTACTTCTGACGTAGAGAATATAAAACAACATCAGCACTGTCTGAGTTGAGCATGCCAGTGGGGACAAACGCTTTAGCAATAGAACCAACACTGGCATCACATTATTTATTTTGAAACATCGGCTTGTGACTAGAAAAACACAAAAGATTACATGAATTAAAGCTATTGTAACAACAACAATAATCATACGAGAGAAAGAAAAAGAGACAAAAAATAGTACGGGCAAAATCCAAAACTAACCATTTCGTACGGTTCATGCGCAACCTCGTAACAGCGAGGAAAAACATATCAACCTTAACAACATCACCACTTTCTGCTTGCAGAAAATGATGAAAAATAATAAGTTCAACAACTACAAGAGAACATGTCCAAAATGCCAAAATTGAGAAGTACGCCCCATTTACAAGTCCTTACCTGGACTATCAGGGTTTGACGACGATGGTAGTTCCTATGATGAGACCATTATGCCTCCATTTTCAGGGTTTAACGATGGGACATCTTGAGAGGACACCAATATTGATGCGCTTTCAGGGTTTGTAGAAAGAAAATCCTGGGACGACAATAGCGCCTCCTGCGTCAAGGGGTTAGAAGAAATTGACAGAAGTAAATCATCATCATCGGATGGCACCTCCTCCACGCTAGAAGCATCTTGCAATGCATCACCGTAATCAAGACCTCCAGGCGGGAAATTCTCCGGCGGGAAATCTTCACAACCAGAAACATTTTCATTCCCAGCAATACCAACACCAGGCGATTTGGCATCAAGTATGCTGGCAGCACCAACATCCTCATCAGCAACTTTGGTACCAACATTGCGCCCACTACTCAATGGAACATCACGAGCATCATCTCCACCACTAAGGACAACCTCACGCTCAACATCAGTAATCTAACGAAAATAAAAATTCAGAAAAAGTGAGTAATATGAACAAAAATAACAATAAAAAATAAGCTACCAATAGGTGCATAGGAAAACAAACCTTGGAAGCATTCACAGCAATATCATCGATCTTGCTGCTGCTAACATTCAAAGCAACATCACCAACGGGCAAACGAGGCTCATCGCCAACAATAGGACCCTGATTCAAATGTAATGAGGCAAAAACACAATGCTATTATGAGCAACAATAAACACAAGGAATTAAAACAATAGTAACAAAAAAGGTAGCGACCCCCTTGCAAACTATAAACGGTGTGGGACAGAAAAAATAACAAGCAAGACACATCGGTGCGCATGAAATTTTAAGAAAATATGAATAAACACAATGAAAATAAAAATAACCTTGCACTTATCAGTGGATGGATCATTAACTCCACCGTCAACAGCAACCTCAACATTATGACTGGTCTCCTACATAAAAAGAAAAATTAATAAACAGATGTAGATCAGGAAGTTCAACTACAATACTAACAGCAGAACAACATAGTAAAAACATACAAACAACGAGGACTGACTCACATCAACAACAGGGTGCTGCGAGCCAACATCGTTCGTACGCTAATCAGAAACATTAGCCTCAGTACCATCATCAGCCCTGCTGTCGGTGCCAGCAGCCTCATCGTGATCAATCTGCATGAAAGAAAATTATTAATAAATAGATGAACATGAGGAAGTTCAACTACAACACTAACATCAGGACAACAAAGTAAAAATTGCAAACACCGAGGACTGACTCACATCAACATCAGGACGCTCAAAGCCAACATCATTCGTTTCGTGATCAAAAACATTAGCCTCGGTACCATCACCAGCCCTGTTGTCGGTGGCAGCAGCCTCATCCTGCTCAAACTGCTTGATAACCACATTTGCACTTTCTTCATATGGCGTGCAGCGAGAGTTTTGCGTAGTTCTGAAACGCTTCATGTTGTTCAACAGACGGACCGAGCTCTGAACTAGATTAGCGGCACCGTCACGCGTATCACTGATTAAAATTCTCTTCATCTCAATGTAGTCAACAGCTTCCTCAGCGTTAAATTGATGACCTTCAGCAAGGATACCATTGATACATCTCAAACGCTCAACTATTGTTGGGACCTTTTGCAGCTCAGAACACACATTACTTAAGATATGCTCAGCGCGATCCAATGCTGAAACAACAACATCAATACCAAAACCCTGCCTCTGTGAAGCACTAACATTACTAGGGCCAGGGGGGCATAGCCAGCACCCTCAACACCACGGCCATCCCTCAACTCATCGAGCAGAGATGAAAACTTTGGAACCTAAGACGACGGCATCTCCAGGACTGGCCGTTTATACACTCGGAAAAAAACAACCTCCTCTTGAGTTTTCCACTACAAACAAAAGGGAAAAATAGTTAATCAATCAATGCAACACATAGGGAAAAATAAATCATGATATTAATAGATTTAAAATCAACACCACTAATAAACTTTAACTGCCATTGCCAATTTGTTAGTATTTACCAATAGGCCAGTTGAACAAAGTTATTCAGTTCAACCACACACTAAACAACAGTACTAAAAAACCATACCTAAACCATACAAAATATAAACAGACAACTCTACAGTACACATGTCCACTACAGCAAAAAATAGCTATACCTAAAATAAAAAAAGGTCTGCAAAACACAAAACAGACAAAACTCATCGGAAGCTTCCCAAACACCCAAGTCTTTGGATCTGCATTGCTTTTTTTATCAAATATGCATCAACCAGATCAGAAAGCTTGGCAGGATCCACGTAACATATGCGGGGGACTCGCATGTCAGGCTCCACAGTCTTGCCACGGATAAGGCAGTCAAGGTACATTAGTACAGGCCCTATGGCACAACCTGTGATTGCCTTCCCCATGGTATCACCATTTTGGTACTTGGCAACAACCCTTCTAAGCTCATCAACCATCAGCTGGCAATAATCCGTATTAGCCATGTCCTCAAAGACGAGACTCTCAAACATTGCTGCCTCTCTGGAAACACGCGGGGCAGAACCAGGCAACACAACCTTCATAAACACAATCATGAAGAACACTTTCAGAGCAAGGTCATCTTTGCTAGGATCCTTGACGAGCACCTTGAGCTTATTCCTCAAATCCATTGTCTTGATATCTTTGTCCCTGCTAATGTCAAGCTCCGATCTTAACTTCATCAGAGCGTCGTCATATCTGTCCTCTGACGGCCTTGGTGCAGAACGACCACCATGAGGGAAACCAAATAATTGTTGTATACCGTCGCTAGTGATGCGAAGCTTCTTATTAGCCTCACCCATGTCAATAGTCATTGTATCACAATCTATCCTCGGGTACAAAACTCCCATCAGAGGGCGGGAAATGTTAGACTTCACCCTCCACTTGAAGATAGAACCAAAACCAGATGCATGAACCCTAGCCACATGCCGACTCTCGAGCAATTTAGCACAATCTTCAACCTCTCTCAACAAACATCGCACAGTTAAGTTCAATTTCCGTTGGTCACCTTCATCAAAGGCAACTTTTCTGGCATTGCCTCCCACCGGCTTGACCGGACTCATAACGCTAATAGGCTGTAAATGAAAACAAAAAAGCTACACCTTAAAAAAATAATATAGAAAACAAAACAAGCATATGAATGCAAGTAAAAAGAAAAATAAAAGATTGCACAAGTTCAAGTATTAAAACAACATCAGTACCACCCCTCAATTGATGCGAACAAATGATCAGCTTAACCTAGCCGTAATACCAGCCAAAACACAATTAAATCATTGCAAGTACAACTAGTAAGTCACATGCAGTACAAAACACATACCATTGCAAACAATGAATATAGAAAACAAAACAAGCATATGAATGTAAGTTAAAAAAAGATTGCACAAGTTAAACTATTAAAACAACATCAGTGTCACAATCAAATAGATGCAGACCAGCCTCACCTGGCCAGCATACCAGCCCAAACAAAATTAAATCATTGCAAGTACAACTAACAAGTCACATGCAGTACAAAACACATACCACTGCAAATTCATCTTCTTAATCAACTTCAACATCATCTTCTTCAGATGCAGCATCTTCAGCTTCGACACGAGCATGCTTATTCACACCTTTGTTCACCTTTGCAGGATGAACTTTACGCTTCTTATTTTCTTTCAACAAAGACCGCTCTTGAAGAGGAGACGAAGAAGGCTTCTTATTTGTCAAACCTCGTGGACTCCGACGAACAAAGGAGCCACCGAGTTTGCTTGGACCAATTTTCACAGCAACACTATGCACATCTGTTTTGCTATTACCAAGTTGGGAACCAACTTTCACACGTGGGCTACGCCTCTGTGTGCCATCAGGATTTCGATCTGACATCTTCCTCTTCAAAACAGCTTTCTTCTCCTTAACTCCATCACGATCAAACACTTGCGTCAACCGAGTTTGCATCAAGTTTGTCTTGACAGGCATGTCACTTCCATGAGATCCGGCATGAACAGTTGAAAAACCCGCATCACCACCTTCATCGCCTACACATTTAGGAGCTTCAGCAACATCAACATCACTTTCTGGCACACAGGCAGCCTGTTGACGCCGTTCCAATTCCTTTCTCTTATGGAATTCATACTTCTTCTTTCTTATCCTTTCATCCTCGAGCAGTAACTACATAGGAACATCCTCAGCTTGGGTAACAGGCTCAGTGCCATCAACACTTTGAGACTGAGTAACAGACAACTGCAAGCTGCCATCACCATCATTAATGCTAAGTGAATACATTCCATCATTAATATCTTTAACAACATCAGAATGTCCTCTGGAACACCATGGCGGTCATTAACTACATAAACCCATAACATAACCACACACATAAAAAATTAAAACACAATTAACATTGTAGACACATAGATAAATAAAACGCATAACATCAGACACAAACAAAAAGGAACAACTGATGTAACTAAGCATATATATGAATTAAAGGCTGATAAAAAAGAGCAAATATAAGGGAAACACCAGCAACATTCACAAGTTCTTCTAGAGGATTTGGTGTCTCAAAAATAACATTCACAAGATCTTGAAAGCGTTCAGATTTGTCAGAATCAGGAGGCACCGGCACTCCAACATCTGCAACAACTTCATTATTAGCAAAAAAGTACAAGAACAATCAATCAGTTCAACTATGTGAACACTATAAGTTCACCTAATAAAACAAATATGAACCCACCACTTGCAGAACAAACTTCAGAAAACACAACTCTTTCAACACCATAATAGTTCTTCACTGACTACTACAACCTATTCAAATGCCAGGACAGCAGTTCAAAATACACATGGTGATAAGTACTACAACCTGTCTGCAGGTTGCATCAACTGCCAAAACCATACACGCCATACAATCCAGGACAAATTTAACACATATCAAAATACATACAACTTATAAAGTCGATACGGCAACAACTGTACAACCTAAAAACCAGATCTATTAAAACATCATCCAAACTACAGGGAAAATCACCTGCATTCAATTTGTCCGGACTGGATGATGTACCCATTGTACAGTCCTAAAATCTGCCGAACCAGATCTGCAAGACACATGAACAAAATATAGGGATTTGAACTATTTCAGAAACGAAGCACGCCATACAAAAGCAAAACTCTTACCAGCAAACACAAAATCGGCCATGCAATCCAGTATCACTGCCGCCAAATGCTCGTTCAACAGCAAAGGAACCCTAGCGAGTGCAGCCTGGGACAGCAAAGAGAGCAAGAGATTAGAAATAGAGAGAAAATCTGAACATAAGAGGACGCAAGCAAAGTCAATGCCAGAGCAAAAGGAACAAAACAGAGCACACGGACCTCCACCCCTGGGGTTGAGCCCTCCGGCCGACGCTCCCGCGGCGAAACAGGAGTAGCAACTCCCCCTCTGAGAAGAGAAGAAGAGGGGAATGAAGACGGAATCGATTTGGGGACGGGAGAGGAGGGGAACGGGGAAGATCAGAGGTTAAAAGGTGAGTGGGAGGGTTAAAAGATGACTGCGAGAAAACGGACGGCTAAAGCCCACAACCGTGGCGAAGCCCACTATCTCTGGCCAAATACAAAATATAATAACAGAAATCAAATACAATAAAAAAATAATATGGATGGAGAAAACAAACGGCTAAAGTACAAATAATAACTCACAATAGTACAAAAAAATTTATCAAAAAAGTACAAATGAAAATAATAATTCATAACGGTGCTGGTTTTCCCCCAAAAAAATAAAGATAAGATAATGGGGCAAGTCATGTTACGGACTCGCCTCCGCATGCGACGCCGCGGCACGCCGCGTCGTCGCCTGCTATGGCTCATTCCTGGCTCGGCCTCGCCGGGATGGGGGAGGGGGGGTCCCGACCCCCCCTGGCTCGGCCTTGCGCTAACACGGCAGTGCGCTCGTTTGACAGGCGCAGTGCGGTTATTCTGTTTCCCCCATGCACCCACACCCCTAAGATAGATAATGGGGCAAGTCATGTTAAGGACTCTCCTCCGCATGCGACGCCGCGGCACACCGCATCGTCGCCTGCTACGGCTCGTTCCTAGCTCGGCCTCGCCGGGATGGGGGAGGGGGGGTCCCGACACCCCCTCCCCCCCGGCTCAGCCTC